>NC_079213.1:1365620-1533120 GCF_029633865.1 Lampris incognitus | reverse complement strand
AACATGACCAGTAACCAGTAACTTGCTAACATGACCAGTAACCAGTGACTTGTTACCATGACCAGTAACCAGTAACTTAACATGACCAGTAACCAGTAACTTGCTAACATGACCAGTAACCAGTGACTTGTTACCATGACCACTAACCAATTAACTTAACATGACCAGTAACCAGTAACTTGCTAACATGACCAGTAACCAGTGACTTGTTACCATGACCAGTAACCAGTAACTTAACAGGAATGAGCGACCGTCGCAGCTGGGAGTGTTCACAGAAACACGACCCCCCCCACAGACACACACACACACACACACACACACACCTTTTCTCGAGGTAGTCACTGATGAAATGAAACCGAGTTCCCTATACATGAAAAGCCGTCGGGGAAGTTGGGCTGACTGAACGGCCATCGAGCCAGTTACATGACCACTAACCAATTAACTTAACATGACCAGTAACCAGTAACTTGCTAACATGACCAGTAACCAGTGACTTGTTACCATGACCAGTAACCAGTAACTTAACATGACCAGTAACCAGTAACTTGCTAACATGACCAGTAACCAGTGACTTGTTACCATGACCACTAACCAATTAACTTAACATGACCAGTAACCAGTAACTTGCTAACATGACCAGTAACCAGTGACTTGTTACCATGACCAGTAACCAGTAACTTAACAGGAATGAGCGACCGTCGCAGCTGGGAGTGTTCACAGAAACACGACCCCCCCCCCCACACACACACACACACACCTTTTCTCGAGGTAGTCACTGATGAAATGAAACCGAGTTCCCTATACATGAAAAGCCGTCGGGGAAGTTGGGCTGACTGAACGGCCATCGAGCCAGTTACATGACCACTAACCAATTAACTTAACATGACCAGTAACCAGTAACTTGCTAACATGACCAGTAACCAGTGACTTGTTACCATGACCAGTAACCAGTGACTTGTTACCATGACCAGTGACCAGTAACTTAACATGACCAGTAACCAGTAACTTGCTAACATGACCAGTAACCAGTGACTTGTTACCATGACCAGTAACCAGTGACTTGTTACCATGACCACTAACCAATTAACTTAACATGACCAGTAACCAGTAACTTGCTAACATGACCAGTAACCAGTGACTTGTTACCATGACCAGTAACCAGTAACTTAACATGACCAGTAACCAGTAACTTGCTAACATGACCAGTAACCAGTGACTTGTTACCATGACCAGTAACCAGTAACTTAACATGACCAGTAACCAGTAACTTGCTAACATGACCAGTAACCAGTGACTTGTTACCATGACCACTAACCAATTAACTTAACATGACCAGTAACCAGTAACTTGCTAACATGACCAGTAACCAGTGACTTGTTACCATGACCAGTAACCAGTAACTTAACAGGAATGAGCGACCGTCGCAGCTGGGAGTGTTCACAGAAACACGACCCCCCCCACAGACACACACACACACACACACACACACACCTTTTCTCGAGGTAGTCACTGATGAAATGAAACCGAGTTCCCTATACATGAAAAGCCGTCGGGGAAGTTGGGCTGACTGAACGGCCATCGAGCCAGTTACATGACCACTAACCAATTAACTTAACATGACCAGTAACCAGTAACTTGCTAACATGACCAGTAACCAGTGACTTGTTACCATGACCAGTAACCAGTAACTTAACATGACCAGTAACCAGTAACTTGCTAACATGACCAGTAACCAGTGACTTGTTACCATGACCACTAACCAATTAACTTAACATGACCAGTAACCAGTAACTTGCTAACATGACCAGTAACCAGTTACTTGCTAACATGACCAGTAACCAGTGACTTGTTACCATGACCAGTGACCAGTAACTTAACATGACCAGTAACCAGTAACTTGCTAACATGACCAGTAACCAGTGACTTGTTACCATGACCAGTGACCAGTAACTTAACAGGAATGAGCGACCGTCGCAGCTGGGAGTGTTCACAGAAACACGACCCCCCCCCCCACACACACACACACCTTTTCTCGAGGTAGTCACTGATGAAATGAAACCGAGTTCCCTATACATGAAAAGCCGTCGGGGAAGTTGGGCTGACTGAACGGCCATCGAGCCAGTTACATGACCACTAACCAATTAACTTAACATGACCAGTAACCAGTAACTTGCTAACATGACCAGTAACCAGTAACTTGCTAACATGACCAGTAACCAGTGACTTGTTACCATGACCAGTGACCAGTAACTTAACATGACCAGTAACCAGTAACTTGCTAACATGACCAGTAACAAGTGACTTGTTAACTTGACGAGTAACCAGTAACTTAACAGGAATGAGCGACCGTCGCAGCTGGGAGTGTTCACAGAAACACGACCCCCCCCACACACACACACACACACACACACCTTTTCTCGAGGTAGTCACTGATGAAATGAAACCGAGTTCCCTATACATGAAAAGCCGTCGGGGAAGTTGGGCTGACTGAACGGCCATCGAGCCAGTTACATGACCAGGGAAGAATGAGCAGCTAAGTACGGTCAAGTTATGTGTGTGTATCCAGAAACGGTGCTTCTTCTGTAATGTTGCCTCGTCACGTGATGTGAAAGGCTAACATCGGTCTCTGAACATAAATGAAATACACCGGGCATCCAGGCGGCATGGCGTTCTATTCCGTTTGCTGGTTTGAATCCCCGTGCTTGGTTGGACGCTATGACTTGAGACCCGGAAGCACTTCTGGCTGGTCACACGGCAGATGGACAAACCGTTACCATGCTGACAAACGTGACCTGAAGGAGAGGTTTTAAGCTGATTTGATTTGAGTTGTGTAACAGAACAAAGAGGTGGTGCTACATTTGATAAGAGAAATCTGAGATAACTTGACTGATTTAGCCTGTATTTAATCCTTTCATACATGCATACCTTTGTACGTGTTGCATTATTTGAGTTTTCTTGGTCTGACTGTGAAGTGATCTTTGTTTTCAGCATCATTCAGGTTTTCATACCGGGTATTTGTGTTCAGTAAGTCGTGTTTTTCTGAGCAACATGTGTTGAGGTTGATTTTCAAAAAAAGAAAAAGGGATTTTGTACTGTGCTTTTCTGCCTGATATTCAAAGCTTTTGTTTTCGTTGTCTCATAACTTTCTCTGTGTATACTGATGTGTGACAGTGTTAATGGAGGTTTATGTATGTTTCCCTTTGTGGTTGTGACAGCTTTTCTTTGTCTATGTATGGATATCTGGAAAGTATTGTCTTTACTCAGCTGTGTGCGGCTGGGGTCAGCCTTTGTTTAACCGGGGGGAATATGTAATAGTCAGAAATATACCTACTGTGTTTTGGGACAGTATTTTGGTTGTAGCACCATATTTGGTTACTGGGTAGCACTTCATGTATATACTGTGACTCATCACTAAAGCCAGCGTCACTCCCTGTCCACCTGTCTATCGATCTTTCGGTCGTGATGTCACACGCGCGTTGCATTTTGGGAAAGCCGCCATCTTCCAAGTAATATTAATCATTGTTGTTAGCTGTTAGCACAGATCTTTCTTACCAACTCTATTAGTACAGCAAATGTTTTTTTTTTCAAATTAATGTTAAGATCATACATTTTCTCTGGTAATTTTTTTTTAAGGTAACATTTTAGGTTAGAGTGGGATAGTCAGAGAGATGAAGAAAGTAGACAGGAGTACAAGGAGACGCAGCGTAAAGTGAAGAGAGAGGTGGCAAAGGCAAAGGAAAAGGTGTATGGTGAGTTGTATGACAGGTTAGACACTAAGGAAGGAGACAAGGACTTGTACCGATTGGCTAGACAGAGGGACCGAGCTGGGAAGGATGTGCAGCAAGTTAGGGTGATCAAGGATAGAGATGGAAATGTGCTGACAAGCGAGGAGAGTGTGCTGAGAAGGTGGAAGGAGTACTTTGAGGGGCTGATGAATGAAGAAAATGAGAGAGAGAGAAGGTTGGATGGTGTGGGGATAGTGAATCAGGAAGTGTGGTGGATTAGCAAGGAGGAAGTGAGGGCAGCTATGAAGAGGATGAAGAGTGGAAAGGCAGTTGGTCCTGATGACATACCTGTGGAGGCATGGAGGTGTTTAGGAGAGATGGCAGTGGGGTTTTTAACTAGATTGTTTAACACAATCTTGGAAAGTGAGAGGATGCCTGAGGAGTGGAGAAGAAGCATACTGGTACCGATCTTCAAGAACAAGGGCGATGTGCAGAACTGTAACAACTACAGAGGTATAAAGTTGATCAGCCACAGCATGAAGATATGGGAAAGAGTAATAGAAGCTAGGTTAAGAGGAGGGGTGATGATCAGCCACAGCATGAAGATATGGGAAAGAGTAATAGAAGCTAGGTTAAGAGGAGGAGAGGTGATGATCAGCCACAGCATGAAGATATGGGAAAGAGTAATAGAAACTAGGTTAAGAGGAGAGGTGATGATCAGCAGCGGTATGGTTTCATGCCAGGAAAGAGCAGCACAGATGTGATGTTTGCTTTGAGAATGTTGATGGAGAAGTATAGAGAAGGCCAGAAGGAGTTGCATTGTGTCTTTGTAGGTTTAGAGAAAGCATATGACAGGGTGCCGAGAGAGGAGGTGTGGTATTGTATGAGGACGTCAGGAGTTGCAGAGAAGTATGTAGGAGTGGTGCAGGATATGTATGAGGGAGGTGTAGCAGTGATGAGGTGTGTGGTTGGAATGACAGATGGGTTCAAGGTGGAGGTGGGATTACATCAAGGATCGGCTCTGAGCCCTTTCTTGTTTGCAGTGGTGATGGACAGGTTGACGGACAAGATCAGGCAGGAGTCTCCATGGACGATGATGTTTGTGGATGACATTGTGATCTGTAGTGAGAGTAGGGTGCAGGTGGAGGAGAGCCTGGAGAGGTGGAGGTATGCACTGGAGAGAAGAGGAATGAAAGTCAGTAGGAGCAAGACGGGATACCCTATGTGTGAATGAGAGGGAGGACAGTGGAATGGTGAGGATGCAAGGAGTGGAGGTGACGAAGGCACATGAGTTTAAATACTTGGGGTCAACTGTCCAAAGTAACGGGGAGTGCAGTAGAGAGGTGAAGAAGAGAGTGCAGGCAGGGTGGAGTGGGTGGAGAAGAGTGTCAGGAGTGATGTGTGACAGAAGGGTACCAGCAAGAGTTAAAGGGAAGGTTTACAAGATGGTGGTGAGACCAGCTATGTTGTATGGTTTGGAGACAGTGGCACTGATGAAAAGACAGGAGGTGGAGCTGGAGGTGGCAGAGATGAAGATGATAAGATTTTCATTGGGAGTGATGAAGAAGGACAGGATTAGGAAGGAGTATATTAGAGGGACGGCTCAAGTTGGACGGTTCGGAGACAAAGCAAGAGAGGTAAGACTGAGATGGTTGGACATGTGTGGAGGAGAGATGCCGAGTATATTGGGAGAAGGATGCTGAATATGGAGCTGCCAGGGAAGAGGAGAAGAGGAAGGCCAAAGAGGAGGTTTATGGATGTGATGAGGGAGGACGTGCAGGTGGCTGGTATGACAGAGGATGATGCAGAAGACAGGAAGAGATGGAAACGGATGATCCGCTGTGGCGCCCCCTAATGGGAGCAGCCGAAAGTAGTAGTAGTAGTAGTAGTAGGTTTTAGGTTAGATTGGATATATAGCTATATATTAGATTAGATAGTGCACGCAGGTGAGATGGTTGGCGTTCCTGTTGTGTGAAGAATTGCCACAGCAAATCCCACGATCGCTCCGGTATTAAGCTAGAGAATGGGTTACGCTTTGGTTCTTTCCGTTCTTGGAAGAGAAACGAAGGAAAGAACGTAGAGGAGTTAACCAAAAGGTGCAGGATGGCCTGGGTTGCAGCAGTGAGACGCAAATCGACCACATTCAAATACATTTCGGCGGCAATGTTGGTGTGTTCTTTGCATTTTCACAAAGGTAAGCTTTCGTTTCTCTCACACACACATAACGCTCGCTAACGTTACAGAGCTAACGTCACCGTATGGTCTCACAGGCACAGAACTGTTAAACTGGTTGTCTAACTGCATTAGATGGATGATGATAAGGTTGGCTAATGTTGTACTTGGGTACGATTTGAGTTAGGTATGATCAATTTAGCTCGCTATGATACGAGCGATTAATGATCCATAGCGTTAACATTAGCTAGGTAACATTTATGCAAACATTAACCAATGTTGTCCCTGTATGCCACCTTTTCTTTGTATCTTTCTTTACACATTTCAGTGAGGTAAGGGTAAAGGTAAACGTAACGCTAATATATGGCTAAGTAAACTGTAAACTGTATATTGCAAATTGGAATGCGTGTTTACCTGTTGTACTTTGTTGTTTGCACATTTCATTTCGGAGCTCATACCTTTTTTTTCTCCATTTCACTGCCTCGGGACTTGTAATTGTGTGTATGTGACAAATAAACAACCACCTAGTTAAGAAGTTAACTTCATTTGGTGGCGCTTTGATCTGCACGTGTTTCCCGTCCATGGATCCCACACAGTTTGGAAAGACCCACACTCTTCAGAAATACCAAGCAATGTCGGTCCACTCTCTGGCTGTAGGTACAGACACAGAGTCCTTGCTCAGCGCCTCCCAGACAGCCTGGCCCACCTCAGATACAATCAAGGACACTATCACCGATCCTAATTGGTAGCTAGCAGCAACACTTTTCTGGCTACTGCCAGATGTAAGGATCCTCAACGTTACAGCCAGTCTCTCTTGCTGCGGGTCCTTCTATGGTGCATGTATGGTTCAATGCGATGCAGCAGCTCATCAAAATGGGGAACGGACATACAGAAGTAGCTGAAGTGCATTTCCTCGTCAATAGCACGCATCAGCCTCACAATATGGCTATATTCCCCACCGAGACATCTCTGTGCATTTAAGGGACGGACAGACCATCTCCTCTGGTGTCGCCTCTGCTGTTTTAATAGCCATAGGCAGATAAATTCTTCCTCAGCAATGACAAGCTCCAGGGAAGTGCCTGTAGCCCTGTTGGATAATGACGTTCTTCCAGTAACACTCACTTACTTCTTGCTTACTCACAGAATATATTGTTTGCAGTGCTCCCTGCTGTTTCGGGAAAATACTGCAAGAAAAAAGTATTGAGCATCAACCCCTCAGTGCATGCTCACAGCTCACACATCCTCTGCAGAGGCCCGCACCATGGCGTCTCACACGAGTACCAACAAAACTTAATCCTACCCATCTCTACAGACACACAGGCCTGACAGCAAACAAGCTTGAAAATGTGTGTGCGTGTGCGTGTGCGTGTGTGTGTTGCGGGGATCCTGACAGTTCTCATATCCCATGGTTCTTCGCTGCATGACAGAGAAAATGTGCTGACAGAAGTGCAACACACACCAACAGCAGCAGTAGTTGTGTGTTGCCAAGAATCAACTTTTCTGCTCTTACATGCTCTCCTGACCTCTGAACTCTGACTTTTTCACTGACAACAGGAGCTGTCTGACTGACAGAAAGAGACAGAGCTGTCTGTCTGTCCGTCTGTCTGTCTCTTAGTTCACTAAGATTTCAGTCAGATCAACACAAAAATAGAGTACGAGAGACAAAAAGAGTGACAGAGCGAATGAAAGAGAATGAGGGCGAGACAACGAGGGAGGCAGAATGACAGAGAACGAGGGAGAGAGAACGAGGGAGAGAGAACGAGGGAGAGAGAATGAAAGAGAACGAGGGAGAGAGAACAAGGGAGAGAGAACGAGGGAGAGAGAACAAGGGAGAGAGAACGAGGGAGAGAGAATCAAAGAGAACGAGGGAGAGAGAATCAAAGAGAACGAGGGAGAGAGAACGAGGGAGAGAGAACAAGGGAGAGAGAACGAGGGAGAGAGAACAAGGGAGAGAGAACGAGGGAGAGAGAATGAAAGAGAACGAGGGAGAGAGAACGAGGGAGAGAGAACGAGGGAGAGAGAACAAGGGAGAGAGAACGAGGGAGAGAGAATCAAAGAGAACGAGGGAGAGAGAATCAAAGAGAACGAGGGAGAGAGAACAAGGGAGAGAGAACGAGGGAGAGAGAATCAAAGAGAACGAGGGAGAGAGAATCAAAGAGAACGAGGGAGAGAGAACGAGGGAGAGAGAACAAGGGAGAGAGAACGAGGGAGAGAGAACAAGGGAGAGAGAACGAGGGAGAGAGAATGAAAGAGAACGAGGGAGAGAGAACGAGGGAGAGAGAACGAGGGAGAGAGAACAAGGGAGAGAGAACGAGGGAGAGAGAACGAAGGAGAGAGAACGAGGGAGAGAGAACGAGGGAGAGAGAACGAGGGAGAGAGAACGAAGGAGAGAGAACGAAGGAGAGAGAACGAGGGAGAACGAGGGAGAGAGAACGAGGGAGAGAGAACGAAGGAGAGAGAACGAAGGAGAGAGAACGAAGGAGAGAGAACGAGGGAGAACGAGGGAGAGAGAACGAGGGAGAGAGAACGAGGGAGAGAGAACGAGGGAGAGAGAACGAGGGAGAGAGAACGAAGGAGAGAGAACGAGGGAGAACGAGGGAGAGAGAACGAGGGAGAGAGAACGAAGGAGAGAGAACGAGGGAGAACGAGGGAGAGAGAACGAAGGAGAGAGAACGAGGGAGAG
The DNA here is from genome assembly GCF_029633865.1 of Lampris incognitus. Lineage (NCBI taxonomy): Eukaryota > Metazoa > Chordata > Actinopteri > Lampriformes > Lampridae > Lampris > Lampris incognitus. The sequence continues at coordinate 1,524,540 of NC_079213.1, read as the reverse complement.
AGAACGAGGGAGAGAGAACGAAGGAGAGAGAACGAGGGAGAGAGAACGAAGGAGAGAGAACGAAGGAGAGAGAACGAGGGAGAACGAGGGAGAGAGAACGAGGGAGAACGAGGGAGAACGAGGGAGAGAGAACGAGGGAGAGAGAACGAGGGAGAACGAGGGAGAGAGAACGAGGGAGAACGAGGGAGAGAGAACGAGGGAGAGAGAACGAGGGAGAGAGAACGAGGGAGAGAGAACGAGGGAGAGAGAACGAAGGAGAGAGAACGAGGGAGAACGAGGGAGAGAGAACGAGGGAGAGAGAACGAGGGAGAACGAGGGAGAGAGAACGAGGGAGAACGAGGGAGAGAGAACGAGGGAGAGAGAACGAGGGAGAGAGAACGAGGGAGAGAGAACGAGGGAGAGAGAACGAGGGAGAGAGAACGAGGGAGAACGAGGGAGAGAGAACGAAGGAGAGAGAACGAGGGAGAGAGAACGAGGGAGAGAGAACGAGGGAGAGAGAACGAGGGAGAGAGAACGAGGGAGAGAGAACGAAGGAGAGAGAACGAGGGAGAACGAGGGAGAGAGAACGAGGGAGAGAGAACGAAGGAGAGAGAACGAGGGAGAACGAGGGAGAGAGAACGAAGGAGAGAGAACGAGGGAGAGAGAACGAGGGAGAGAGAACGAAGGAGAGAGAACGAGGGAGAGAGAACGAAGGAGAGAGAACGAAGGAGAGAGAACGAGGGAGAACGAGGGAGAGAGAACGAGGGAGAACGAGGGAGAACGAGGGAGAGAGAACGAGGGAGAGAGAACGAGGGAGAACGAGGGAGAACGAGGGAGAGAGAACGAGGGAGAGAGAACGAGGGAGAGAGAACGAGGGAGAGAGAACGAGGGAGAGAGAACGAAGGAGAGAGAACGAGGGAGAACGAGGGAGAGAGAACGAGGGAGAGAGAACGAGGGAGAGAGAACGAGGGAGAGAGAACGAGGGAGAGAGAACGAAGGAGAGAGAACGAGGGAGAACGAGGGAGAGAGAACGAGGGAGAGAGAACGAGGGAGAACGAGGGAGAGAGAACGAGGGAGAACGAGGGAGAGAGAACGAGGGAGAGAGAACGAAGGAGAGAGAACGAGGGAGAACGAGGGAGAGAGAACGAGGGAGAACGAGGGAGAGTGGTGCAGCTAAAAATGACAAGAATTCGTTTAAACATGACTTGCCTCTAACAGGATTAGAAGTCTTGCTGTGCCGTTTCACTGTGTGTGTGGTGTGTGTGTGTGTGTGTGTGGTGTGTGTGTGTGTGTGTGTGGTGTGTGTGTGGTGTGTGTGGTGTGTGTGTGTGTGTGGTGTGTGTGTGTGAAGGATTGGAGAGGAGAAAAGGGCTAAAAATGGAAAGGAGAAAAGGGAAGCAGAGGAGAAGATATAAACGTATTGAACCTACAGTTCCCTCTCATGGAAGCAGAGAAACCTTCTCACATGATACAACTCCAATTACACATGTTTACACACATAGTACTACACACCTTGTACACACACATAGTACTACACACCCTGCACACAGTACTACACACCCTGTACTACACACCTTGTACACAGTACTACACACCCTGTACACACATAGTACTACACACCTTGTACACAGTACTACACACCCTGTACACACATAGTACTACACACCCTGCACACACACATAGCACTACACACCCTGTACACAGTGCTACATACCCTGTACACAGTACATGACATGACATGACATGACATTCCAGTCATTTAGCCGACGCTTTTATCCAAAGCGACTTACAATAAGAGCATCATGTAACGCAGGAGATCAGGACAACTACTAGTCATCACAGGTCACAAGCGCATCTTCTCTCTAAACAAGGACATACACGAAAGGATATACTCTGATTACAATGACATGAATATCACAGCAATTGTCATTGTTAGCGTTGATAAATTAATTATCTTTTAAACCACCTTTTTAACTGTAACACATCCATTCTAACTCTTTTAAACAGCATTCTAATATGTTTCACTTTAACATGAACTTGAATTATCACTACTAACATGTAGCTTTTAATAACCAAAAATCACTTAAATCACATTGTAGTTGTACTACAAACCATTTTGTAGTACAACTTGGCCTGGAAAAGCGCTATGTAAGTTTACTTTTATTATTATTATTATTATTACTTAATGTCAACAAAATAAGCGAAATGCACCTTTAATGCTTCATCACACTATCTGCTGTCCACTGATCAGTTAACAGCTAGCTTGGCGATTAGCGCCAGTTTAGCGATTAGCGATGTTTGTGGCACAGAAATACGATGACACATTAGGCATCAAAGTACAATGAAAACATTCGACAACATTCTCATAACCCCGACTGGTTCTTATGAAAAGTATCTGACATGAACACCAAGTATAGTGTAGTATTTCTTCACAGCAGCTAGCTAGCTAGCTAGCGTGTAACGTAGCGTGACTACTAGCAAACAACACGCGCTTCACTCACCGGAGCTTCGGACCCATTACTACTTGACAGAAACTGCCCCCCCCCCCCACGTTCAGCGCTGGGCCTCTGATAAAAGAACTGCGTACTGGCGTCTACATATGGGAATATTCCAGGTTTTCGGACTGTTTTGTGGCGTTTCATACCAGCAAAGGTTAAATCCGCGGCAACGCAGGAAGAGATCCTCAGCAGAAAGGAAATGGTGCCTGCAAGCAGCACCAATACCCTTAAAATGCGCTGCCGGGCTCCCTCTGCTGGGAACCACATGGAACTACATCGCTAAATGACATAATGGGTTCTAGTAGCCCTATATGTCATACGGGTTACATAAGGAACGCTAAAAGAATGTGTAAGGATAGGACAGCTTGGAGGGGAATTAAATCTACCCAATTTCCCCTCAGGGATGAATAAAGTATTCGGATTCGGATTCTGAGGTCTTCAATCGCTCAGACAAACAGTGACAGGAGAGCTCTTAAAGTTGGGGGAATAAATGATACTGATCTCCCAAATATTTTGAATGATTCTGATACCCATTTTGAAAAACATGACTTTTCTGAAAACATCTCTGGTCTTAGAGAGTCTTTCTCTTCTGACTGTGATATCGTCATCAGTCATGAATGTGTTGGAGATCTCTTAAAATTAGTAAACACCAGGAAGGCCCCTAGTCCAGATCACAATTGTGGACGCACATTGCGATACTGTGCTGACCGGCTTGTTTTGTCAACTTGATGGTGTAGAATGACTCGCATGGAGGCAGTGTTGGCGTCTAGGCTTAACATTTAATAATCATTGCAGGGGAACTCAGGTACAGTGTACAGGCATGTAGCTGTGTGTATATTGCCGCCACTAGGCTGCATGATCACGTGACTACTCTGCAAGTACGGAATGCAGATCAGTACAAACATAACGCTACAAGGTTATCTACATTCTCCTTCTTTAGTTCAGAGCTGTCATTATGTTTTCAAAATGTTCACTGTGTTTCAAAGTAGCTTATATTTAGTAAAGCAGTACTGGCTATCTGGTGCTGGTCTTCCACGAACTACGCCTGACATGTAACTCTGCAAAGGAAGCAAATCTGTGTTAATGTCACATTAAACATTTCAACAACATTTCAACAACAAGAGAAGTATACTTATGACGGTAGGTAGAATTTAACATTTAACATTTCAACCAACAAGGCAAGTCAGTTCTTGCGTCCATGCACTCGTCATTCAGTGTATTTTGGGTTGGGCTTTGAAATCCTCCCAGATCGTGTGATATAGGGGGATTGAGATTGTCCAGGTGGCTCCACGACTGGTGGTGGCTCTTCAGTGGTCACTTGAGTGCCATGGTCTGGCTCTCTAGTGAGTACTGATGGAATGCGTTTCACTTGAGTGCCACCTTTGTCTTGCTTTCTGGTAAGTACTGATGGAACGTGTTCATTTTGGTCGAGGATATGTTGAGGTTCGGATACTGGCAGAATGTGCCGTCGGTTTCTCCCGTATTCCTTTCCTTCTGATTCAACGATGTAAGATCTAGGTTAGTTGCACTTCCTTTTGATCACTCCGATCTTGTCATGTCCCTTTGTAGTCTGAAGACGGACCATTTGGGACGGTTCTAGTGCAGGCAGTGGTCTGCTTGACTTGTCATAGTGCGCTTTCTGCATTCCCCGTTTCTTTGACAGCTTAGCCCGGACCGTTACTGTGTCCTTTGACTACGGCGCCAACAGCTGCTGGCTGGCAGGTAGGGTGGTGCGTGTTCTCCTAGATAGGAGACGCTGTGCGGGAGAGCCCAGGGTTGTATCTCGTGGCATGTTCCGAATGTTCAGCAGATTCAGAAGTAGATCTGTTCCATCTCTCTTTGAAGTTTCAAGCAGCCTCTTTGCGCTTCGAACTGCCCGTTCTGCCAGGCCGTTTGCTTGTGGGTATTCAGGACTGCTGGTGGCGTGGTGGAAACCCCAGGTTGTGGCAAACTCACGAAAAGTCTGACTGGAGAACTGGGTGCCATTGTCTGAAAAGACAGTGTCAGGGACGCCATGGACTGAGAAGTGCCGCTTTAGCTTGTTGACCACACTTTGTGAAGAGAGGTTTTTAAGTGGATGCATTTCAAACCACCCTGAGTACGAGTCGACCAAGACCAGGTTGTGGTGACTGTTCCACTCGAAGACGTCTGTGGTGACGGTGGACCAGGGCAGGTCTGGGATTGGGGTGGGTTGCAGTGGCTCTTTCTGTTGATGTCCTTTTAGACTGCTGCACACACTGCAGGCTTGGACCATGTTCTCAACATCCTTTGCCATGGATGGCCAGAATGCAACATCACGTGCTCTGCGTTTCGTTGCTTCGGCCCCAGCATGTCCTTTGTGTAGAATGGTCAGGTACTCAGACTGTAGTGTTTGGGGAATGACCACTCTTGTTCCTTTCATTACAATGTCATTGTCGATGGTGAGCTCAACCCGGAAAGTAAAGAATGGTCTTGCAGCAGCTGCAGTACTGCTTGCTCGGTCGGGTCATCCTTGCTTTAGAGTGCGGCAGGGAGCTTGCATTGAAGAGTCTGCAGCTGTGTGTTCTCGCAGCTCCTTCAGGCGATTTGATGAGATGGGCTGGACTGCCATCACTTCGAAGTCGTTCTGTTCAGTTTGATGCTGTGATGTGCTCTTCCTTGGTGCACGAGACAGCGTGTCAGCCAAGTACGTGAACTTCCCTTTCTTGTAGACAAGCGTCAAGTTGAACTTGTGCAGCTTCAGCATCATGCGTTGCAGACGCGCTGGTGTGGTGTGGATTGGTTTGTTCAGGATTGTGATGAGGGGCTGATGGTCGGTTTCGACTGTGATTGGCTTGCCGTAGACATAGTCGTAGAACTTGAAACATGCAAAGACCACCGCCAGCAGCTCCTTTTCTATCTGAGCATATCTTGTCTCAGTCTCCGTCAAGGTGCGCGAGGCATATGCTATGGGTTCGCCTCCCTGTAGGCAAGCTGCACTAAGGCCATACTGTGATGCATCACAGGTGAGTGTGACAGGCTTTCTCACGTCGTAGTATTTCAGCACCGGAGGGCTTGATATGTGGGCCTTCAGTCTGTTTAAAACATCTTCGTGTTCCTTTTCCCAACACCAGGCTACGTCACGTTGCAGCAGCTGGCGGAGTGGTGCAGACAGTTCGCTGGAGTTAGGGATGAACTTTCCAAGGTATGTTGTCATTCCTAAGAATCTCTGAAGAGCAGCCTTGTCTTCAGGTGGGGGTATCTCAGTGATTGCTTTTATCTTCGCAGGGTCAGCTTTGAGTCCTTGATCTGTGAAGACGTGTCCCACGTAGCTCACCTGTTTGAGTCTGAACCTGCATTTCACCGGATTCAGTCTGAGCTTCACTTTCCGAGCCCTGTCCAGAACCTTTTTGAGGTTGGCATCATGTTCCTCTACTCCGTTGCCGCCCACGATGATGTCATCGACGATGATGCACATGGATAGCCTGTGATGACCTGCTCCATCGCACATTGGAAGACCTCTGATGCTGAACTGATTCCAAAGGGCATTCTCAGGAATCTGAACCTCCCCAGGGGTGTGGCAAATGTTGTTCGGATGGAGGATTCTGTGTCTAGTTTGATTTGCCAGAATGAACTTTTTGCATACAGCACCGTAAACACAGTGGCGTCAGACATTTGTGTAGCCACCTCTTCGACCTTGCGCATAGGATAGTGAGGGCGCATTAAAGCTTCATTCAAGTCACGTGGATCGATGCATATGCGAATGTTGTCAGTGTCCTTCTTGTGTGTGGCAACCATTGCAGAAACCCATTCTGTGGGCTCTGTCATTGGTGTGATTACTCCCAGTGTCACCATCCGATCCAACTCTTTTCTTACTTTGTCCTTCATCACTACGGGGATGCGCCTTGGTGGCCTCACGACAGGTGTGACATTTGGATCGACTTTCATTGTGTATGTTACTGGTAGTGAGCCAATCTCGTCATTGGACAGGTCAGCATATTCAGAGAATATTTTGTGTGAAAATGTTGAATCCTTGTTGACGTCAACTTGATGTACGTCGTTGTTTAGAGTGATTAAGTCCATCTTTAGGCAGTCTGGTAGGCCAAGTACTGGTTGGACATTGTTTTTCACCACATGGAACTGCAGCGTGTGTGTCTGCGTCCTCATTTGAGTTTAGCAGCGCAGTGCCTTCTGTGTGGATCACGGTTCCGCCATATGCCACTAGTTTGGCTGTCTGTGTCTTGTCGATTTGCTCTGCTTGTTTCACGAAGGTGTAGGTGTCTGAGGAGATGACGTTACACTTGGCCCTGGTGTCTACTTTTAGTTTCAGTGGTTTGCCATTCACTGTGACGGAGCAATAGATCTCCTTTTTGTTCTTTATGTTCTCCAGGTTGATTGTGCTGATTTCTCTAGCGTCTAGTGATAGTCTATCTACATGAAATGAGCCATCGCTGCTGTCGGAGTCCTCTGCTGTGACCAGATGATTGACAGGTTTGTATGCAAGGGCTTGTCTAGCGGAGCTGCAGTACCTTTTGAAATGGTTGTATGTGTTGCAGATGTGGCACTGCTGCCCGTATGCCGGACACTCCCTTGGTGGGTGATTTCCACCGCAATTTCTGCAGTTGGTGATCCCTGTTGTTGAGGTTTGTTCACTCTGCGATGTTTATCTGACTCCCTTCTGGTTTTATCTGGAGGCTTTTGGATATTGGACAGCATCCACGCTGACTGGGGCATGCATTGGAGTGGTCAGAGTTTTGCTGTGTTGCTCAGCTAGTTCGCTTATTTGACACATATGAATAGCCTTAGCTAGAGTTAGCTCACTTTCCTTGAGTAGTGCTTTTCTGACACTATCACTGGTAATGCCACACATTAAACGGTCTCTGATCAGCTCATGCTGGAGAACTCCGGAATTACAGCTTTTAGATTTGATCCTGAGTGTACTCACATATGCTTCCACTGTTTCCCCAGGTTTATGGTTTCTGGAGTTGAAGGAATGCCTCTCCATGGGGATGTTTGTCTGAGGGTTGCAAATTTCCCTGAATTTTCTTTTCAAACATTCCGGGTCTTCTCGTGTCTCTGCCCACCTCATGATGGACCCCGTCTTCTGCGAGCACCGCTGGTGGATACGTGGATGAGCGTTCAACTTCGCTTGCCTCTGCTCCTGCTAAGGTTGGCAGTATGGACGCTTGCCTTTTGGCCGGTTTGTCCCTGTGCGCTGCGGCGATGAATATGTCATATTCCTGCTCGAATACGCGCCAATTCTCTGCTACATCACCATGGAAGGGAAGAGGGTCTGGTCGCCGAAATCCGTCTGCCATTGTCATCCTTCTAGCGAGCTTTTACTTCTGTCGTCTTTGTGGAGTTCCTCCCGTGCAGAGGGACCGGCTACGTTAGTGAGCCAGCGCCGCTAACTGGACTCACTTTGCCGAACAAGGCGACGGATCTGACCATGGACCTTTTGAGTCGGGGCAGTATCAGGTTTCACTCTGACACCATGTAGAAGGCCTCGCATGGAGGCAGTGTTAGCGTCTAGGCTTAACATTTAATAATCATTGCAGGGGAACTCAGGTACAGTGTACAGCATGTAGCGCCGCCACCAGGCTGCATGATCACCTGACTACTCTGCAAGTACAGAATGCAGGTCAGTACAAACATAACGCTGCAAGGTTATCTACAGATGGAAAACTTGATCCACTGCAATTTGCTTACCAGGCAGGGAGAGGTGTGGAGGATGCAAAACGTTTTATACTTAATAACCTGTATAAGCACTTGGAAAAGCCCCAAGCCCATGCCAGGCTTTTGTTTGCTGACTTTTCATCGGCATTCAATATGATGCAGCCGCATCTGTTAGTAGACAGGTTGTTGTGTGATTTTAATTTGCCTCACCAGCTCGTGTTCTAGATCTTGGACTTCTTCACTGACAGAGAGCAGAAGTTGTCTGTAAAGGGCTGTCTCTCAGACTCTGTAGCTATATCCACAGGCTCACTACAAGGATGCCTCCTTTCACCCTTACTTTTTATCAGGTACACTGATGGATGCAAGAGCACTAAGGAGGGCAGCTATTTGGTCAAATTTTCTGACGACACTCCATTGCTGACACTCCTCCGAGGTTCAGAATCAGTCCATGGGAATGCGCTCCACTTATTTTATTTCTTGGTGTGATAACAACTTCTTGGACTTAAATATTTCTAAAACCAAGGAACTGATTATTGACTTTAGACGTAACAGAGATGCAGCCAGAGTGCATCATTCATAATGACAGTGTGGAAAAGGTCACATCATACAAACATTTGGGCCCTATCATCAATGAGCACCTTAAATTTGATGTGAACACTGAGGCTGTTGTGAAACAGGAGCAACAGAGAATTCACCTTCTCCGTAAACTAAAATCCTTTTCTGTCAGTCCAGTCAGCCCCTGTCACTTTCATCAGTCTTTTATTGAGTCTTCTAAGTTTTTCTGTTACCTGCTGGTTTCACAGCCTCACGGTAAAACACAGAAACAGCCTGAACAGCATTGTTAAAATCTGTTCTAAGATCACCAGAGTGAAACAAAGAGATCTGAATTCTTTTTGCAGCCAACAAATCCTCCAGAAAGCAGCAGGTATGTTGGCTTCTTCTGGACAAGTTCTAACAAGTGAATGTTGTCTGCTGCCATCAAGGCGTCGTCATGTTTTACCCGCTGGTAAGACTAACCCTTATTCTACATCACTCATACCTGCTGCAACTCGATTACTAAATGCCCCATCGTGTTTTTTAACAGCTTGTTTTATTGTCTTATCAGGTTTATCTTATTGTGTTCCTGATTGTGTACTTTTATAGATTTTATAGAGTTTATTCCACATTTAGCTCCCTGGGGCGTTATTATTTCTTGTTTGTGTTATTTGTTTGTTTACATGCCACTGTGTTTTGTGTTCAATAGCTTCTCCAAACAAATTCCATTGTATTATATTGTACTGTATTGTATTGTACTGTATTGTGTTGTGTTGTGTTAACTTGTGTTTTGTTGTATTGTATTGTGCTGTATTGTGTTGTATTGTACTGTACTGTATTGTATTGTACTGTCTTGTATTGTACTGTATTGTATTGTGTTGTGTTATGTTGTGTTAAGTTGTGTTTTGTTGTATTGTATTGTATTGTATTGTGCTGTATTGTGTTGTATTGTACTGTATTGTATTGTACTGTACCTTGTTGTGTTGTATTATTTTGTACTGTGCTGTGTTGTATTTTATTGTATTGTATTGTGTTGTGTTGTACTATATTGTATTGTATTGCACTGTGCTGTGTTGTATTGTATTATACTGTACTGTACTGTATTGTATTGTACTGTGTTGTGTTGTGTTAAGTTGTGTTGTACTATATTGTATTGTATTGCACTGTGCTGTGTTGTATTGTATTGTACTGTATTGTGTTGTGTTGTACTGTATTGTACTGTACTGTATTGTATTGTGTTGTATTGTATTGTGCTGTACTGTGCTGTGTTGTGTTTTGTTGTGTTGTACTGTACTGTACTGTGTTGTGTTGTGTTGTATTGTATTGTACTGTACTGTGCTGAGTTGTGTTTTGTTGTATTGTATTGCACTGTATTGTATTGTATCATATTGTATTGTGTTATGTTGTGTTGTTTTGTGTTGTGTTGTGATACAGCCTTTAAGACCAGGGAAAGACTACATTTAAGTTCAAGTTTAAGTTCATATCACCACACAACACACATGGTGTCAGCCCGACATCTACACACATTGTATGTTATACATTATATATATATATCTATATATATATATATATAGATATATATATGTTGTTTTTTTCCAAAACCATCAGCGGTGTTGTTATATAAGTACTCAACTAATGAGGAGCGGAATATCAATACAGATGCAGGAAAAAAGTGTTAAAGCATAGCAGTACAGGCCTGTGTCGTGCGTCGCGCACTCATCAGCTGCTTATATATATATATATATATAGCTAGATATATATATATATATATATATATATGTATATATATCTTGAGATAGATGTAGGAAAAAAACCTTTAATACATGGCAGTACAGGCCTGTGTCGTGCGTCGCGCACTCATCAGCTGCTTATATATATATATATATATATATATATATATATATATATATATATATATATATATATCTTGAGATAGATGTAGGAAAAAACCTTTAATACATAGCAGTACAGGCCTGTTTCGTGCCTCGCGCACTCATCAGCTGCCAAGCTGGCTTAACGGTTTCCCCCTGGGGAAACTCCTCACTGTCAGGTGAAAAGAAGCAGCTGGCGACTCCACATGTATGGGAGGAGGCATGTGGTAGTCTGCAGCCCTCCCCGGATCGGCAGAGGGGGTGGAGCAGAGACCGGGACGGCTCGGAAGAGTGGGGTAATTGGCCGGGTACAGTTGGGGAGAGAAAATCCTCTTGCCTCCCACTTGGGACTGAGATCAACTGGTGTCCTCACTCTACTTCTGAACAAATGGAGGGAAGCTCTCACAAGTGGTGAGCGGACGCTGTTGGTCCAGCATTATAATGACTCTGTCAGACCCGATGAGAAGGATGTTTTCCCTTCTATGAACCTTTCCCCAGATTTTAAGGGCTGTACAGGACCTCTTTTAAAAAGTGAGAATCCCTCTGTGTTTTCTTTTCGGGGTCCAAATGGAAGGTCGGTGTACAAAATGTATGTTAAAGTTCTGCACAGGGACAAATTGAATGGTAAACCTGACACCCCACGGAGGGCTCACCTAGGTCTGGGGGACAGTGTTGGTCCTGAGTGGAGAGCGCTGTGCAAACCACCACCACTGGTCAACAGAGCTGCAGACCTGCAGTGGAGGGTCTTACATGGTATCGTGGCTGTTAATGCTTCTGTCTCTGTTATTAATTCTGATGTTGGCCTTGAGTGTCCATTTGGCTCTAATGGCGAAACTCTCTTTCATTGCTTCATGGAATGTTGTCGAGAAAGTGACTGTTTGTTAGTTTCCACTCCTCGTACACAGGTGGACACTGAAGGGAGCTGTGCTTTCCTGAAAATCAGCAAGTTTTTACAGGTCACCAAGGGTTTGAGGGCGGTCAGGGTGGAAAATGACCTTCCAGACTCGCAGGTTTTTGTTGACTCAGTCAGACGTTTTATGAAAACACAGAGGATTTGGAGGTGAACACGTTTACTGAGCAGGAAGTCTTCAGACTGAGAGAACTTGTACAGAGGGTGAAATTGCAACTCCTCAATGATGCTTAAGACGAATTTGGTGGACGAGTGTGTTGCTCTGGGCGAGCGTCCTCTTACTGCTGCTGGAGGAGCCACTGATTCATGGAGCCAGGCTGGATGTCCACGACTGGTGCTCTCCAGGACTTTCCCAGAAACTGGTTTCCACCACGAACACCACCCTACAGCATATAGTGGCTGCAGCAGGATCAGGACTTGACAACACCGAGGCGGTAGCTCAGCTGCTCAACATGAGGTCTACATGACGCACAGGAGATTTTTTAAAGCTATGAAGTAAAAAACTGTCTGAAGAAGAGCTGAAGATGATGAAGGCCTACGGCAGAGGATCAGAGCTTCCACACGGAAATGGCCTTTTTTCCAGAACTTGGGGTGGTAGTGTGCATAATGGGAGCTGATAAAGATCTGTTTTTATTTCTTTCTTTTTTTTAAAAATTTGTGTAATGAGGGAAAGTCCTGGCTGTATTATTGGCTTTGTTTTATTTTATTTATTTGTGATGTAAATGGTGTAAACACAACATCCATTGCGCGTTGTCCATCTTGGGAGAGGGATCCTCCTCTGTTGCTCTCCCTGAGGTGACTTCCTCTTTTTTCTCCCTGTTGAAAGTTTTTTATTTTAGGGAGTTGTTCCTCATCCAATGCGGGGGTCTAAGGACAGGATGTTGTGTTGCTGCAAACCCCCTGAGGTGAATTAGTGTTTATATTGGGCTATTTTGAATTTCTGTTTTTACAAACACTTGTTTAGACCACTCAATGTTGTTTTTTCCCGAAACTGTTTTTGTTTTTTGTTTGTTTGTATGAGCTGGATTATGAAGAGATGATTGTGTTTGAGTATCAGCTGTTGGACTGTAATGTATTCTGAATAAATGTACCTTTTTCAAATCAAAATCAAAATCTCGCATCCCTCTCTCTCTTTCTCTCTGTCTGTCTGTCTGTCTGTCTGTCTGTCTGTCTGTCTGTCTGTCTGTCTGTCTGTCTGTCTGTCTGTCTGTCTTTCTGTGTGTGTGTGTGTGTGTGTGTGTGTGTGTGTGTGTGTGTGTGTGTCTCTCTCTCTCTCTCTCTCAGTGTCCAGGTAAAGAAACAGTGTTCTTGGCAGGAGGAGGTTGGCATCTCACATACACATTTTCTCCTTGGATAGACCCGGCATGACTCTCTCTCTCTCTCTCTCTCTCTCTCTCTCTCTCTCTCTCTCTCTCTCTCTCTCTCTCTCTCTCTCAGTGTGTGTCTAATAGTTGAGAATTAGTCCAGCATCTCTGCCACTGAGAGGGAGAGAGACACAGAAGGTATCGGCTCTTGACCAATGGCTACACCAAATTTAAGGATGGACACATGGACCAAAATACAGTTAGACACTCAGTCAGATGGACAAACAGACACAAACACTCCAACCGACAGATGGGTTTACACACTAGATGGCCAAAAGTATGTGGACATCCCCCTCTAATTAGTGGGCTCAGCTATTCCAGCCACAGCCATTGCTAACAGGTGCACAAAATGAAGCAGCCAGCCATGCAGTCTGCACCGACAAACACTGGCAGTGGAATACGTCGAACTCCAGCGCTCGATGACTTTTAATGTGGCTCTCTGTCTTAGGATGCCACCTTTCCAACAAGTCAGTTGCTCAAATTTCTGCCTTGCTAGATCTGCCCGGGTCAACTGTAAGTCTTACTACTACTACTACTACTACTACTACTACTACTACTACTTCTGGCTGCTCCCGTTAGGGGGCGCCACAGCGGATCATCCGTTTCCACCTCTTCCTGCCCTCTGCATCTTCCTCTGTCACACCAGCCACCTGCATGTCCTCCCTCACCACATCCATGAACCTCCTCTTTGGCCTTCCTCTTCTCCTCTTCCCTGGCAGCTCCATATTCAGCATCCTTCTCCCAGTATACCCAGCATCTCTCCTCCACACATGTCCACACCATCTCAATCTTGTCTCTCTTGCTTTGTCTCCAAACCGTCCAACCTGAGCTGTCCCTCTAATATACTGGTTCCTAATCCTGTCCTTCTTCATCACTCCCATTGAAAATCTTATCATCTTCATCTCTGCCACCTCCAGCTCCTCCTCCTGTCTTTTCATCAGTGCCACTGTCTCCAAACCATACAACATAGCTGGTCTCACTACCATCTTGTAAACCTTCCCTTTAACTCTTGCTGGTACCCTTCTGTCACACATCACTCCTGACCCTCTTCTCCACCCACTCCACCCTGCCTGCACTCTCTTCTCCACCTCTCTTCTGCACTCCCCGTTACTTTGGACAGCTGACCCCAAGTATTTAAACTCATACGCCTTCATCACCTCTACTCCTTGCATCCTCACCATTCCACTACAACTAAAACTGTAAGTCTTACTGTGAAGTTGAAAGTCTCTGAGTTACATGAATCGTTGGGAGCTTCATGAAATAGGTTTCCATGGCTGAGCAGCCACATCACAATCCTAAGATCACCATGTACAATGTCAACATCAGTTGGAGTACTATAAAGCACACTGCCTTCGGACTCTGGAGCAGTGGAAACACGTTCTCTGGAATGGTGAATCATGCTTCACTATCTGGACCTGATACCGTGTGTTATAACATACATGTTTCTATGGCGATACCATGTGTTATAACATTCATGTTTCTATGGAGATACCGTGTGTTATAACATACATGTTTCTATGGAGATACAGTGTATCAACATACATGTTTCAGTGGGGATATCATGCATTATAACATTCTTTGGAGATACCGTGTGTTGTAACATACATGTTTCAGTGGAGATACCGTGTGTTGTAACATAAATGTTTCTATGGCGATACCGTGTGTTGTAACATACATGTTTCTATGGAGATACCGTGTGTTATAACATACATGTTTCTATGGAGATACCGGGTGTTGTAACATACATGTTTCTATGGAGATACCGTGTGTTGTAACATACATGTTTCTATGGAGATACCGGGTGTTGTAACATACATGTTTCTATGGAGATACCGTGTGTTGTAACATACATGTTTCTATGGAGATACCGGGTGTTGTAACATACATGTTTCTATGGAGATACCGTGTGTTGTAACATACATGTTTCTATGGAGATACCGTGTGTTGTAACATACATGTTTCTAGGGAGATACCGTGTGTTGTAACATACATGTTTCTATGGAGATACCGTGTGTTGTAACATACATGTTTCTATGGAGATACCGTGTGTTGTAACATACATGTTTCAGTGGAGATACCGTGTGTTGTAACATACATGTTTCTATGGAGATACCGGGTGTTGTAACATACATGTTTCAGTGGCGATACCGTGTGTTGTAACATACATGTTTCTATGGAGATACCGTGTGTTGTAACATACATGTTTCTATGGAGATACCGGGTGTTGTAACATACATGTTTCAGTGGCGATACTGTGTGTTGTAACATACATGTTTCTATGGAGATACCGTGTGTTGTAACATACATGTTTCAGTGGAGATACCGTGTGTTGTAACATACATGTTTCAGTGGAGATACCGTGTGTTGTAACATACATGTTTCAGTGGAGATACCGTGTGTTGTAACATACATGTTTCAGTGGAGATACCGTGTGTTGTAACATACATGTTTCAGTGGAGATACCGTGTGTTGTAACATACATGTTTCAGTGGCGATACCGTGTGTTGTAACATACATGTTTCAGTGGAGATACCGTGTGTTGTAACATACATGTTTCAGTGGAGATACCGTGTGTTGTAACATACATGTTTCAGTGGAGATACCGTGTGTTGTAACATACATGTTTCAGTGGCGATACCGTGTGTTGTAACATACATGTTTCTATGGAGATACCGTGTGTTGTAACATACATGTTTCAGTGGAGATACCGTGTGTTGTAACATACATGTTTCAGTGGAGATACCGTGTGTTGTAACATACATGTTTCAGTGGAGATACCGTGTGTTGTAACATACATGTTTCAGTGGAGATACCGTGTGTTGTAACATACATGTTTCAGTGGCGATACCGTGTGTTGTAACATACATGTTTCTATGGAGATACCGTGTGTTGTAACATACATGTTTCAGTGGAGATACCGTGTGTTGTAACATACATGTTTCAGTGGCGATACCGTTTGTTGTAACATACATGTTTCTATGGAGATACCGTGTGTCGTAACATACATGTTTCAGTGGCGATACCGTGTGTTGTAACATACATGTTTCTATGGAGATACCGTGTGTTGTAACATACATGTTTCTATGGAGATGGCGTGTGTTGTAACACCCATGTTTCTATGGCAATACCGTGTGTTGTAACATACATGTTTCTATGGAGATACCGTGTGTTGTAACATACATGTTTCAGTGGAGATACCGTGTGTTGTAACATACATGTTTGAGTG
The DNA here is from genome assembly GCF_029633865.1 of Lampris incognitus. Classification (NCBI taxonomy): domain Eukaryota; kingdom Metazoa; phylum Chordata; class Actinopteri; order Lampriformes; family Lampridae; genus Lampris; species Lampris incognitus. The sequence goes on along the minus strand of NC_079213.1, from coordinate 1,508,524 downwards.
GAGATACCGTGTGTTGTAACATACATGTTTGAGTGGAGATACCGTGTGTTATAACATACATGTTTCTGTGGAGATACCGTGTGTTGTAACATAAATGTTTCTATGGCGATACCGTGTGTTGTAACATACATGTTTCTATGGAGATACCGTGTGTTATAACATACATGTTTCTATGGAGATATCATGTGTTGTAACATACATGTTTCAGTGGAGATACCGTGTGTTGTAACATACATGTTTCAGTGGAGATACCGTGTGTTGTAACATACATGTTTCAGTGGAGATACCGTGTGTTGTAACATACATGTTTCTATGGAGATACCGTGTGTCGTAACATACATGTTTCAGTGGAGATACCGTGTGTTGTAACATACATGTTTCAGTGGAGATACCGTGTGTTGTAACATACATGTTTCTATGGAGATACCGTGTGTTGTAACATACATGTTTCAGTGGAGATACCATGTGTTGTAACATACATGTTTCAGTGGTGATACCGTGTGTTGTAACATACATGTTTCTATGGAGATACCGTGTGTTGTAACATACATGTTTCAGTGGAGATACCGTGTGTTGTAACATACATGTTTCAGTGGAGATACCGTGTGTTGTAACATACATGTTTCAGTGGAGATACCGTGTGTTGTAACATACATGTTTCAGTGGTGATACCGTGTGTTGTAACATACATGTTTCTATGGAGATACCGTGTGTTGTAACATACATGTTTCAGTGGAGATACCGTGTGTTGTAACATACATGTTTCAGTGGAGATACCGTGTGTTGTAACATACATGTTTCAGTGGCGATATGGTTCCATGGTTACTGACTATAAGCAAGGCAGCAGCACACTGGTAAACACCAGCTCAGTCACAAGCAGCCTGAAGGAACAAACGTGTGCGCATGAGTCCCCGAGAAGGTACACACTCATACACACCACACATCCACACTCACACACCACAAATCCACACTCACACACCACAAATCCACACTCACACACACACACCACAAATCCACACTCACACACACACCTACACACCACAAATCCACACTCACACACACACACATACACACCACAAATCCACACTCAGACACACACACACACACACACACACACACCTACACGCTACAAATCCACACTCACACAGAGCACAAATGAAAACACACACGTGCGCGCGCACACGCACACACCACAAATGAAAGTACACAAACAGACGCACCAACACTAAATTACAACTCGTTGTGCACGCACTATCTGTCACAGACACACACACACAAGGCCTGGTCACGGACTGACCGACTCCCACTTCCGGTCGGTTTAATGGTAATGTCGCCCACGCGGCCATTACACCCCTCAGATGTAAAACCACCGAACCGGCACGGAACCACGACACGAGGCAGGCGCGCGAGGAAGACCTCCATTTCCAACTTTAACTCGTTTCAACAGAACCCCGTCTGCACGCGCTCCACCCACAACGACGACCGTGCACCGGAACACACACACACACACGCACACGCACACACACACACACACAGCCGTGCTCACCTCCTTCTTGGTCCGGTTGGAGACAGGCCGGGATGTTCTTCTTCCAGCCGGGCATGATGCACCTCAGTGCCGCTAAGGAGTCCACGATGGCCTGTTGTTACATCCACACCTCCGCTAACACGGCTCCATAGCCTAGCTGCTAGCTTAGCTGCTGCTGAGCTGCTGCTTAGCTAGCTAGCTTAACTGCTGCTCCACAAGATCCCCTCACCTCTCTGCGTCTGCGTCCACCTCTCGCTCTCTCTCTCTCTCCCTCTCTATACGTCTCTCTCTCTCTCTCTCTCTCTCTCTCTCTCTCTCTCTCTCTCTCTCTCTCTCTCTCTCTCTCTCTCTCTCTCTCTCTCTCTCTCTCTGTCTCTCTCTCTCTCTCCCTCTCTCTCTCTCTCTCTCTCTCTCTCTCTCTCTCTCTCTCTCTCTCTCTCTCTCTCTCTCTCTCTCTCTCTCTCTCGCTCTCTCTCTCGCTCTCACTCTCTCTCTGTCTCTCTCTATACGTCTCTCTCTCGCTCTCACTCTCTCTCTCTGTCTCTCTCTATACGTCTCTCTCTCTCTCTCTGTCTCTCTCTATACGTCTCTCTCTCTCTCTCTCTCTCTGTTTCTCTCTGTCTCTCTCTCTACACGGCTCTCTCTCTCTCTCTCTCTCTCTCTCTCTCTCGCTCTCTCTCTATACGTCTGTCTCTCTCTGTCTCTCTCTCTGTCTCTTTCTCTCTCTGTCTCTCTCTCTCTCTACCTTTCACTGTCAAATTCAAATTCAAATAGCTTTATTGGCATGAACAAAAAATATGTTGTTGCTAAAGCAGTTTGCAGAAGATTCAAAAATTACATCACATATTAAATACACATTAAATTTACATTACATCACATTAAATACACATTAAATTCACATTACATCACATTAAATACACATTAAATTCACATTACATCACATTAAATACACATTAAATTCACATTACATCACATTAAATACACATTAAATTCACATTACATCACATTAAATGCACATTAAATTCACATTACATCACATATCAAATACACGTTAAATTCACATTACATCACATATCAAATACACATTAAATTCACATTACATCACATATCAAATACACATTAAATTCACATTACATCACATATCAAATACACATTAAATTCACATTACATCACATATCAACTACATAGGCGTCATCACATAAGCAGGTTCCATAGTTTGCCTACTGAAGCAGCCTCTCTCTCTCTTTATATATACATATACATATGTATATGTCACTCTCTCACTCTTGTCACTGTCTCTCTCTCTTTCTCTCTATCTCTCTCTCTCTCTATATATATCACTCTCTCTCACTCTGTCTCTGTCTCTCCCTCGCTACCTCTCACTGTCTCTCTCTCGACATTTCTCAAATTCAAAGGGCTCTATTGGGATGGGAAACACGTTTACAGTGAAAAGCAAGTGTAAAATAAAACAAAAAATGTACATACAATAAGTAGAGCTCTACTAGAATGAAGAAGTAAGTAGAGATCTACTAGAATGAAGAAGTAAGTAGATATCTAGTAGAATGAAGAAGTAAGAAGAGCTCCACTAGAATGAAGAAGTAAGTAGATATCTAGTAGAATGAAAAAGTAAGAAGAGCTCCACTAGAATGAAGAAGTACATAGAGATCTACTAGAATGAAGAAGTAAGAAGAGATCTACTAGAATGAAGAAGTAAGAAGAGCTCCACTAGAATGAAGAAGTACATAGAGATCTACTAGAATGAAGAAGTAAGAAGAGCTCCACTAGAATGAAGAAGTACATAGAGATCTACTAGAATTAAGAAGTAAGTAGAGCTCTAAAAGAATGAAGAAGTAAGTAGAGCTCTTCTATAATTAAGAAGTAAGTAGAGATATATTAGAATTAAGTAGTATAAATCTACTAGAATTAAGAAATAAGTAGAGATCTACTAGAACGACTACTAGTATGAAGAAGTAAGTAGAGATCTACTAGAATGAAGAAGTAAGTAGAGATCTACTAGAATGAAGAAGTAAGTAGAGCTCTACTAGAATGAAGAAGTAAGTAGAACTTTACTAGAATGAAGAGGTAAGTAGAGATCTACTAGAATCAAGAAGTAAGTAGAGATCTACTAGAATGAAGAAGTAAGTAGAACTTTACTAGAATGAAGAAGTAAGTAGAGCTCTACTAGAATGAAGAAGTAAGTAGAACTTTACTAGAATGAAGAGGTAAGTAGAGATCTACTATAATCAAGAAGTAAGTGTTACGGCTCGCCCACCCCGCGCCGTGGCCCGCCCACCCCGCGCCGGCAGCCAATCAGCTCGTCAGGACCGGGCTTAGTCGTCGGGGCTGGGCTTAAGTTTGGTGGCCTCCCACGCGCCCGTTGTCAGTTCGTGTTGTAACCTCCCCGCAGTAGCGGCTACTCTCCTCTCACGGTCCTTTTCTCTACGAACTCACCCCAGCCCTTGGTTCATGTTTTCCCCTTGCAAGGTTTCCCCGTGGAGGTATCCTGCCGTGTTCCCGTCTTGGATTACCCGCGAGTTTTTCCCCTTGGACCCTCCGTTTTCCTTGTCGCTCATTGCCTTCCTATGTTTGACTATTTGTACGCGTAAGGAATAAAGTACGCCAGTTTTCGGCTAACCCCATCTCTGTCTGGTGTCGTGCGCTTGGGGTCTTCCACAAACCCCAACAGTACGAACTGACCATGACGACCCCAGCCGACACAGAGAGCGTACCGGCCAGTCCGCTTCGAGCGGCTCTCATCGAACAGATCCAACTGACTAACTCCCACACCCAGCAGCTAGAGGCGGCCTCCGCCGCGGGGAGAGATCTTCAGACTCGGGTCCCGCCCCTCCAGGCCTGTGTGGGTAACCTAACGAGGCAGCAGGCGGCGTTGGCGAGCCAACAAGCAGAGATCCTGCGGCAGTTGCAAACCATCACGGCGGCTCTCACCATCCAGCCGCCGGGCCAGCCTGCCCCTGGAGTCGTGGGTAACCCGCCCTCTGGGCCCGCGGCCCCGGTTAACCCTGTGGGGCTCAACCCAGTTCCCCGGAAGCCCTGCCTCTCCAGCCCACGACCGTTTGATGGCGACTTTGAGACATGTGCCACGTTCATCATGCAGTGTGAGCTGGTCTTCCTGCACCAACCCAGCATGTTCACGTCTGATGCTGCCCGGGTCGCTTACGTGACCAACCTGCTCACAGGCTGAGCAGCTCAGTGGGCCACTGCTTCCTGGTCCATGGAGGCCAGTTTCTGCCTCACCTATGAGGCCTTTGAGGTGGAACTACGGAAGGTTTTCCACCATCCAGTCGGTGGCCAGGACCCTGGTGCTCGGCTGAGCATTATCCAGCAGGGCAGTGGCAGTGTCACAGACTACTCGGTGGAGTTCAGGCTGGCCGCAGCTGAGAGCAGCTGGAACGACCAGTCACTTCGGGTCACCTTCCGGAGGGGTCTCAGCGAGGCTGTCAAGGACCAGCTAGCCACCCGGGAGGAGTCCACCAACCTCGAGTACCTGATCAAGCTCGCCATCCGCATCGACGGACGCCTTCGGGAGAGGAGGCGCGAGCGAGCCCTGCATGGATCCCCGTCCATTCCCCAGTCGTCCAGCACTCCTAACAGGACCCCTACTCCTGCTCGCCCCACTTTCCCTGTGGCCGTTTCTCCCCCCGCGCCCCAGACCACGACGGGGGAGGAACCTATGCAGCTGGGGCGCACGCGCAATTAGTCCGGCCGAACGGGAGGCCCGGTTCAAGGCGGGTCAATGCCTCTACTGTGGCCAGAAGGGACATCTGCTCAGCGGCTGCCCCACTCGGCCAAAAGACTAGGCTCACTGGGGCCCCGGGAGATCCTAGTGAGCCGCCTTTCCTGTTCCCGCCGTCCTGCCCCACAGAACCATCTAGTTAGCGTTACCCTCGCCTGGGCTGACCAGTTGACCAGAAGCTGAACCCCCGGTTTGTCGGGCCCTTTGAGATCAGGAAGGTTCTCAGCCCCGCGGCGGTGAGTCTGAAGCTTCCGGCTTCCTTGAAGACCCAACCCGTGTTTCATGTGTCGCGGGTTAAGCCTGTCTCCCACAGTCCTCTGATGCCTCCGGCCCCGGCTCCGCCTCCCCCTGAGATCGTAGATGGGCACCCCCAGTGGAAGGTCCGCCGGCTGCCGGACGTCCGGCGCCGAGGACGGGGGTTCCAGTATTTGGTGGACTGAGAGGGCCTCCGAACGTAGCTGGGTCTCCCGCCAGCTCATCCTGGACCCTGGGCTGCTCACTGAGTTCCATCATTCCCATCCCGACAAGCCGGGCAAGTCGCCTGGTGGCTCCCGGGGAGGGGGGGTACTGTTACGGCTCGCCCACCCCGCGCCGTGGCCCGCCCACCCCGCGCCGGCAGCCAATCAGCTCGTCAGGGCCGGGCTTAGTCATCAGGGCTGGGCTTAAGTTTGGTGGCCTCCCACGCGCCCGTTGTCAGTTCGTGTTGTAACCTGCTCGCAGTAGCGGCTATTCTTCCCTCACGGTCCTTTTCTCTACGAACTCACCCCAGCCCTTGGTTTATGTTTTCCCTTGCAAAGTTCCCACGTGGAGGTATCCTGCCGTGTTCCCGTTTTGGATTACCCGCGAGTTTTTCCCCCTTGGACTTTCCGTTTTTCTTGTCGCTCATTGCCCTCCTGTGTTTGACTATTTGTACGCGTAAGGAATAAAGTACGCCAGTTTTCGGCTAACCCCATCTCTGTCTGGTGTCGTGCGCTTGAGGTTTTCCACAAACCCTAACATATAGATCTACTAGAATGAAGAAGTAAGAAGAGCTCCACTAGAATGAAGAAGTTAGTAGAGATCTACTAGAATGAAGACGTAAGAAGAGCTCCACTAGAATGAAGAAGTAAGTAGAGCTCTACTAGAATGAAGACGTAAGTAGAGATCTACTATAATTAAGAAATAGAGATCTACTAGAATTAAGAAGTAAGTACAGATCTACTAGAATGAAGAAGTAAGTAGAGATCTACTGGAATGAAGAAGTAAGTAGAGATCTACTAGAATTAAGAAGTAAGTAGACATCTACTAGAATTACGAAATAAGTAAGTAGAGATCTAATAGAATGAAGAAGTAAGTGGAGATCTACTATGATTAAGAAGCAAGTAGACATCTACTAGAATTAAGAAGTAAGTAGATATCTACTAGAATTAAGAAGTAAGTAGAGATCTACTAGAATTAAGAAATAAGTAGATATCTACTAGAATTAAGAAGTAAGTAGAGATCTACTAGAATGAAGAAGTAGAGATTTACTAGAATGAAGAAGTAAGTAGAGATCTACTAGAAAGAAGAAGTAAGTAGAGATCTACTAGAAAAAAGAAGTAAGTGGAGATCTACTAAAATGAAGAAGTAAGTGGAGATCTACTAGAATTAAGAAGTAAGTAGATATCTATTAGAATTAAGAAGTAAGTAGAGATCTACTAGAATTAAGAAGTAAGTAGAGATCTACTAGAATTAAGAAGTAAGTAGAGATCTACTAGAATTGAGAAACAAGTAGAGATATTGTAGTTACACCGTCCCGAACTTCCTTCCTGGCACGTTCAAGCCACTCCCACAGCTCGGACGTGCCGGAAACATCCGAGCGCTCGGCTCGCGCTCTGAGGAGACGAGCGCTGCGCTGCACCAGGTGTTTGCCATCATCCATCAGGCGCACCTGCGGCCATCAGGCAGCCTTCTACAAGAAGCCTCCCAGAACGTCTCTCCGTGCTTCGACGGACTGAACCCTGCGACCGCTCCCTCCGCGACTTCCACGGCTCCCCGCGTCTCCCTCGCCCCTCGTCCCCAGCGACCTTCACGTATCTCCCCGGACCTCCCCAGCGATCTCCCCCCGTGTCTCTCTCCCTGGACCCCTCCTTTCGGACCTGACTTCCTGGATCTCGGATCCGGACTTCCTCGGACAACCCCTCGCTCTACGGATTCGGACTTTGGTAGCCAGGCGCACGCACATCGTCTCAACCACCCCCACCTGAGATTCCCCTGTTACCATCCCTGTGGCAGTGTCGTTTGTTTTTCCTGCATTAAAATCGCCCTTCGGGTTATCCCGGTGCTCTCTGTCTGTCTGTCCTTTGGGTTTCGCTACACTGGCCTCTGGTCTTCATTCGAGATACGTAACACAGACATCTACTAGAATTAAGAAGTAAGTAGAGATATACTAGAATTAAGAAATAAGTAGAGATCTACTAGAATTAAGAAGTAAGTAGAGATATACTAGAATTAAGAAATAAGTTGAGATCTACTAGAATTAAGAAAGTGGAGATCTACTAGAATGAAGTAGAGATCTAGTAGAATAAAGAAATAAGTAGAGATCTACTGGAATGAAGAAGTAGAGATAGAATGAAGAAGTAAGTAGACATCTAGAATAAAGAAGTAAGTAAAGATCTACTAGAACGAAGAAGTAAGTAGAGATATACTAGAATTAAGTAATAAGTAGAGATCTGCTAGAATTAAAGTAGTGATCAACTAGAATGAAGAAGTAGAGATCTTCTAGAATGAAGAAGTAAGTAGAGATCTAGTAGAATGAAGAAATAAGTAGAGATCTACTGGAATGAAGAAGTAGATATAGAATGAAGAAGTAAGTAGACATCTACTAGAATTAAGAGGTAAGTAGAGAGCTACTAGAATCAAGAAATGCGTAAACAATGTGTCACATTGCAACATTGTAGTCAAATGTATAAATAAAAAATAGTTAAATTTAATTGAATAAATACAAACAGAAAAATTGTGGTTATATGATTAAATAAGTAAATAAATAAACAAATAAATAAATAGATAAATAAATGTAATCCAGTGAGTCAAGTCAATTCTTTATGAGACAGTACAATATATATATATATATATATATATATATATACACACACACACATATATATATACACACATATATATATATGTATCGCTTTTTTCCGAAACCGTCAATGGTGTTATAAGTGCTTAGCTAATGAGGAGCCGAATGTCAGCAGACACAGGAGGAGGAAAAAAGACGAAACAGGTCTGTACTGCAATGCAATTAACTTTTTTTCCCTGTTGATATATATATATATATATATATATATACATACATACATACATACATACATACATACATACATACAGTATATATACAGTATATAATCCAGTGAGTCAAGTAAATTCATTATTAGACAGCAGAAGCCTGTTTCATGCTATAAGCATCATCATCAGCTGTGAGTATTATTGCTATCGACCCCCTGCTGGTAGGCAGCGGAATAGACCGCTACGCCACCCGGACGCCCTGCTCCGGCTTGTTTTAAAGCACGGTAGTTGGTTGGTTGGTTGGTTCATCGCTTGTGTGTTTGTCAGGTGGCTTGTGGGCCTGCACCTTCGCCGAATGTAGCGGTGGAATGTAACGTGCAGCGAGCGCATCGTTGGACGCTTGGTTTTAGTTATTTATGGCCACACGAGGGCAACAGTGCACATCTCTTGCCCATGTCTGTGGTCTGGGCACATGGTAGAACTGAATTGCCCTTCTGGGAGAAATGAAGCTATGTGAATCTGAAGCTGAATGACCAGACAGTGGAGCGTAACGTTACCTTCCAGCTCGTTTGCGTGGCAGGTCCCATCGTTTGTGAAGACCCTGGATTATGGGGATCCATTACAGAGAAGGTCCGGGAGGAAGTTCTGAGGAAAGGGGTTTCGGCCTTTCAGAATCTGGCCGCCAAGTATCCAGCATCCTGGAGGGGGAACGAGGCTGACAAGACCCGCTCTCTCACTAACGATGCACTGCAACGCATGTGCTGCTGGGTTTGCTGACAGGAAACACCCCGAGACAATAGCGGACAAATGCACGCTTTCACTTACACGTCGCACTCAACATGTGGGCACTGCGGGCCTCCCTTGGCAGACAGGTCGAAGCAGAAGGTATCAAGGCGTGTAGTTGCCGTCATTCAGTTCTTGAGTGAAAGGGGGCTTCCGCTCCGGGGAGATGATGAACGTTTGGAATCCCCACACCTGGGAATTCTAGAGCTGGTCGCACAGCTTGGTCCATTTTTAAAGAAACCTTTTCAGGAGTGTGGTCAGAAGGGCCGTGGTAGGAACCTGACAACGTGGTGTGCTAACAACAACCTGGTTTTAAACGGCAAAAACACCAAGGAGATTATTGTGGACTTTAGGACTTCCAAGAAGATCAGACAGTCCTGTCCACATCAACATGGAGGCTGTGGAGAGAGTCCCCAGCTCCAGGTTCCTGGGAGCCACCATCACAGAGGACATCTCCTGGGCTGACAACACCTCAGCAGTGGTGGGTAAGGCACAACAATGCCTGTATTTTCTGAGGAGGCTAAGGAGAGCCAACCTCCCCCATCATGACAGCCTGGTACAGCAGCTGCCAGAAAGCTGACAAAAAACCTCCAGCGTGTGGTGGAAACAGCACAGGACACTGTTGGCATTGAGCTGCCTTCACTAGAACATCTTCACAGTACTCGCTGTGTGAGGAGGCTTAAGAACATCATAAAAGATATTACACACCCCGGACACCATCTGTTTCAGCTCCTCCCATCAGGTAGGTGCTTCAGATCAATCCACACCCACAGAGACTGAAAAACAGCTTCTGTCCAGAAGCTGTGGCACCAGTGACCTCACACATCTCCTCAGTCTGACCACGCTGATGTGCTGCTGCCATTGGGCACGTGCAGTATTTGCAATATTTCCTCACGTGTCACTTTAAGCCACTTCATATCTGTCCACCACACCTTTACTGCACTTTTGCTGATGATGTTTTTGCACCTCATACGTTGTATTTATCATTAACTGTGTTGTATTATATACCTTATAATGGTTATATGTTGTATTTCTGTTGTGTTATATACCTTATCATGGTTATATGTTGTACTTCTGTTGTGTTATATACCTTATAATGGCTATATGTTGTACTTATGTTGTGTTATATACCTTATAATGGTTATATGTTGTACTTCTGTTGTATTATATACCTTATAATGGTTATATGTTGTATTTCTGTTGTGTTATATACCTTATCATGGTTATATGTTGTACTTCTGTTGTATTATATACCTTATCATGGTTATATGTTGTACTTCCGTTGTGTTATATACCTTATAATGGTTATATGTTGTACTTATGTTGTATTATATACCTTATAATGGTTATATGTTGTACTTCTGTTGTGTTATATACCTTATAATGGTTATATGTTGTACTTCTGTTGTATTATATACCTTATAATGGTTATATGTTGTACTTCTGTTGTGTTATATACCTTATCATGGTTATATGTTGTACTTCTGTTGTATTATATACCTTATCATGGCTATATGCTGTACTTCCGTTGTGTTATATACCTTATCATGGTTATATGTTGTACTTATGTTGTATTATATACCTTATAATGGTTATATGTTGTACTTCTGTTGTATTATATACCTTATAATGGTTATATGTTGTACTTCTGTTGTATTATATACCTTATAATGGTTATATGTTGTACTTCTGTTGTGTTATATACCTTATCATGGTTATATGTTGTACTTCTGTTGTATTATATACCTTATCATGGCTATATGCTGTACTTCCGTTGTGTTATATACCTTATAATGGTTATATGTTGTACTTATGTTGTATTATATACCTTATAATGGTTATATGTTGTACTTCTGTTGTGTTATATACCTTATAATGGCTATATGTTGTACATCTGTTGTGTTATATACCTTATCATGGTTATATGTTGTACTTCTGTTGTGTTATATACCTTATCATGGTTATATGTTGTACTTCTGTTGTATTATATACCTTATCATGGTTATATGTTGTACTTCTGTTGTGTTATATACCTTATCATGGTTATATGTTGTACTTCTGTTGTGTTATATACCTTATCATGGTTATATGTTGTACTTCTGTTGTGTTATATACCTTATCATGGTTATATGTTTTACTTATGTTGTGTTATATACCTTATCATGGTTATATGTTGTACTTCTGTTGTGTTATATACCTTATAATGGTTATATGTTGTACTTCTGTTGTGTTAATACCTTATCATGGTTATATGCTGTACTTCTGTTGTGTTATATACCTTATAATGGTTATATGTTGTACTTCTGTTGTATTATATACCTTATAATGGTTATATGTTGTACTTCTGTTGTGTTATATACCTTATAATGGTTATATATGTTGTACTTATGTTGTATTATATACCTTATAATGGTTATATGTTGTACTTCTGTTGTGTTATATACCTTATAATGGTTATATATGTTGTACTTATGTTGTATTATATACCTTATAATGGTTATATATGTTGTACTTATGTTGTATTATATACCTTATCATGGTTATATGTTGTACTTCTGTTGTGTTATATACCTTATAATGGTTATATATGTTGTACTTATGTTGTATTATATACCCTATAATGGTTATATTTTGTACTTATGTTGTATTATATACCTTATAATGGTTATATTTTGTACTTATGTTGTATTTATACCTTATAATGGTTACATGTTGTACTTATGTTGTATTATATAGCTTATAATGGTTATATTTTGTACTTATGTTGTATTTATACCTTATAATGGTTATATTTTGTACTTATGTTGTATTATATACCTTATAATGGTTATATTTTGTACTTATGTTGTATTATATACCTTATAATGGTTATAGTTTGTACTTATGTTGTATTATGTACCTTATAATGGTTATATGTTGTACTTCTGTTGTATTATATACCTTATAATGGTTAAATGTTGTACTTCTGTTATATTATATACCTTATCATGGTTATATGTTGTACTTCTGTTGTATTATATACCTTATAATGGTTATATGTTGTACTTCTGTTGTATTATATACCTTATCATGGTTATATGTTGTACTTCTGTTGTATTATATACCTTATAATGGTTATATGTTGTACTTCTGTTGTATTATATACCTTATAATGGTTATATGTTGTACTTCTGTTATATTATATACCTTATCATGGTTATATGTTGTACTTCTGTTGTATTATATACCTTATAATGGTTATATGTTGTACTTCTGTTATATTATATACCTTATCATGGTTATATGTTGTACTGCTGTTGTATTATATACCTTATCATGGTTATATGTTGTACTTCTGTTGTATTATATACCTTGTCATGGTTATATGTTGTACTTCTGTTGTATTATATACCTTATAATGGTTATATGTTGTACTTCTGTTGTGTTATATACCTTATCATGGTTATATGTTGTACTTCTGTTGTATTATATACCATATCATGGTTGTATCCACCCCATCCACCCCTGTATGTCTGTGTTGTGTTTATCTGTCGTCTTGCTTCACTCCGTTTACTGTAAAGCCACTTTGAGTATTAGAAAAGCGCTATATAAGATTGTTTTTAAAATTATTATTATTATTATTACTGTTTTGTACCTATGTTGTATTATATGCCTTATAATGGTTGTATTTTTTACTTATGTTGTTTAAACTTTTCTTTTGATTGCTGATGTTTGATATTTATCTCTTTTATGTCTTATTTATTCTTTGTATGCACCATTGAGGTTTACACAACTGCAGTTTTGTTGTGCTGTCACAATGACAAAGTTCTTGAAGTCACAAATAGAGAAATCAGTTAGTTCTTCCATCTGCTACAGCACCGTTGTCTTCTGAGCAGGTTGGGACCTGGAGTCAAAGACTTCTGAGGTTGGGACCTGAAGTCAAAAACTTCTGAGGAGGTTGGGACCTGGAGTCAAAGACTTCTGAGGTTGGGACCTGGAGTCAAAGACTTCTGAGGTTGGGACCTGGAGTCAAAGACTTCTGAGCAGGTTGGGACCTGGAGTCAAAGACTTCTGAGCAGGCTGGGACCTGGAGTCAAAGACTTCTGAGCAGGTTGGGACCTGGAGTCAAAGACTTCTGAGCAGGCTGGGACCTGGAGTCAAAGACTTCTGAGGTTGGGACCTGGAGTCAAAGACTTCTGAGCAGGCTGGGACCTGGAGTCAAAGACTTCTGAGGAGGTTGGGACCTGGAGTCAAAGACTTCTGAGGTTGGGACCTGGAGTCAAAGACTTCTGAGCAGGCTGGGACCTGGAGTCAAAGACTTCTGAGCAGGCTGGGACCTGGAGTCAAAGACTTCTGAGGAGGTTGGGACCTGGAGTAAAAGACTTCTGAGCAGGTTGGGACCTGGAGTCAAAAACTTCTGAGCAGGTTGGGACCTGGAGTCAAAGACTTCTGAGCAGGCTGGGACCTGGAGTCAAAGACTTCTGAGCAGGCTGGGACCTGAAGTCAAAAACTTCTGAGCAGGTTGGGACCTGGAGTCAAAGACTTCTGAGCAGGTTGGGACCTGGTGTCAAAGACTTCTGAGGAGGTTGGGACCTGGAGTCAAAACTTTTGAGCAGGTTAGGACCTGGAGTCAAAAACTTCTGAGCAGGTTGGGACCTGGAGTCAAAGACTTCTGAGCAGGCTGGGACCTGGAGTCAAAGACTTCTGAGGAGGTTGGGACCTGGAGTCAAAGACTTCTGAGCAGGTTGGGACCTGGAGTCAAAAACTTCTGAGCAGGTTGGGACCTGGAGTCAAAGACTTCTGAGCAGGCTGGGACCTGGAGTCAAAGACTTCTGAGCAGGCTGGGACCTGGAGTCAAAGACTTCTGAGCAGGCTGGGACCTGGAGTCAAAGACTTCTGAGCAGGCTGGGACCTGGAGTCAAAGACTTCTGAGCAGGCTGGGACCTGGAGTCAAAAACTTCTGAGCAGGTTGGGACCTGGTGTCAAAGACTTCTGAGGAGGTTGGGACCTGGAGTCAAAAACTTTTGAGTAGGTTAGGACCTGGAGTCAAAGACTTCTGAGCAGGTTGGGACCTGGAGTCAAAGACTTCTGAGCAGGTTGGGACCTGGAGTCAAAGACTTCTGAGCAGGCTGGGACCTGGAGTCAAAGACTTCTGAGCAGGCTGGGACCTGAAGTCAAAAACTTCTGAGCAGGTTGGGACCTGGAGTCAAAGACTTCTGAGCAGGTTGGGACCTGGTGTCAAAGACTTCTGAGGAGGTTGGGACCTGGAGTCAAAACTTTTGAGCAGGTTAGGACCTGGAGTCAAAAACTTCTGAGCAGGTTGGGACCTGGAGTCAAAGACTTCTGAGCAGGCTGGGACCTGGAGTCAAAGACTTCTGAGGAGGTTGGGACCTGGAGTCAAAGACTTCTGAGCAGGTTGGGACCTGGAGTCAAAAACTTCTGAGCAGGTTGGGACCTGGAGTCAAAGACTTCTGAGCAGGCTGGGACCTGGAGTCAAAGACTTCTGAGCAGGCTGGGACCTGGAGTCAAAGACTTCTGAGCAGGCTGGGACCTGGAGTCAAAGACTTCTGAGCAGGCTGGGACCTGGAGTCAAAGACTTCTGAGCAGGCTGGGACCTGGAGTCAAAAACTTCTGAGCAGGTTGGGACCTGGTGTCAAAGACTTCTGAGGAGGTTGGGACCTGGAGTCAAAAACTTTTGAGTAGGTTAGGACCTGGAGTCAAAGACTTCTGAGCAGGTTGGGACCTGGAGTCAAAGACTTCTGAGGAGGTTGGGACCTGGAGTCAAAGACGCGTTACTCCACCGCCCTCCCCGGTGGTAACGTGCATTAACACGTGTACTGCTGATGTATTCTGTGCATGTGTTCAGATGAATAGGAATGCATTTTTTCTTAATAATCCAATCCAATCTGAAGCAAAGCTGCAGCCAAGTGAATCATGCGGTGCTGGCGGCGCAGGCCAGCTTCTCACCGTGACCTGTGCAGCAGAAAAGAAACCTTTCACCTTTGACCTCACAGTAAAGGTCCAGCCCGCTAACCCCGCCCCTCTGCAGAGCGACCGGGACCTCCATTCAAACACATCCAACCTCCGCGGGAGGAGAACCGAAGCCGAAGTGAAGACAGCAGCCGGCAGAGAAGCAGCGTTTTAGCGAGAGGGAAAGAGCAGTTCCGTCTGTGCAGCGTAGCTTATCTCTCAGCAGCTCCTCCTCTCTTACCCGCGCAAGGTGACCACGAAGTGCTCGTAGCAGCAGGGACACGCAGATATGGCGAGTGCCTCCTACCACATCTCCAACCTGCTGGAGAAAATGACGTCCAGCGACAAGGACTTCAGGTAAACACGTAAAACGGTAGCAGGGGGAACGGGGCGGTAGACGGAGCGAACGGCCGGGCGGACACGTCCTGTTCCCCGGGCTGTTTGTGTCAGCGAGCAGCCCGTCGTGAAAACACGGGAGCCGCCGAGCTAGCAGCCGAGGCCCTGCTGCCGCCGCCGCTGCTGCTGCGGGCTGCCAGGCTAGCTAGCTAGCTAGGCTAGCGGGGCAGGCTAGCTAGGCTAGCTAGCGGGGCAGGCTAGCCCTCCACCTGTCTGAATCACTGCAGCAGGCTGGTGGCGGGAGGTAGCCGGGAGGGGAGCGCTTCGTGGACAGAAAGCAACTTAAGCCAACTCAGCGGGGAAACCAACACGCACACCCGTGATTATTACACCCAGACCCGACAGCAGGGTGTGGGCTGATGTGAGTTAGCTGTTAGCTTGCACGCTAACCAGTTTTAATGGGCGCTAACCCGCTATCCCAGGCTAGCAGAAGCCAGGCTAGCAGAAGCCATGCTAGCAGTTAGCAGCAAGCGCCGTTATGGCTCGCCTGCAGGATCAGCCGTGAGGAATGCGAGCTGGACTCGTGGTTGAGCAACAAGGACAACCTGGGAGCGAAGTTTGTCCGTCATTGTGTTGTGTTTGCTGTAGCTGCTGTTCCACTTGGTTGTGTTTGGTTAAATTGGTGTCCAGCCAGCATCGGGGAGTTCTGCAGGGTGTGGTGACACTGGCTTCGGGACTAGAGGGTCCTGAATCCTTGTGCTGTGAAAGGTTGCACCAAAAGTTAGCATGGAGTAAGCGGATGCCTCTGACAGTTTCTGGCGTTACACTCTCCCCCAGAACTGTCCAGGCCACCAGCAGCCAGGCACTGTGGAGGCAACGGAACCAGTAGAACCAGTAGATGTTGCAGTTTTTTTTACAGATATTAATCCACGTGGGCATGACCGTGTGTGTTTAGAACCATGTAAATATTTGTTATTAAGAACTTTTCAAAACCAAAAAATGACAATGCGCCTGACAGAACAAAAACATAACAGAACCTCAAACATTAGTGATACACAGTAGAGTACTTTTTGTATACTTTTTGTAACTTTTGGATATACTGTACTGTACATTGTACGTATACTGGTACACTGTCATGTCCATCTACCTCAGGCATGTATGCCAGTAAGCTGCTAACGTGTACTTCAGCATCTCTGATATATTCTCTGCACCTTACCACCTCTTATTTCACCTGTATCAGTCAGTCCTTGTGTATATATGTGAAGGTTGTTGTGTTGTAGTGTTGTCATTCTATGTTAAGTACACTGAGAGAACCACGACACCAGAGTCACATTCCTGCATGGCCAATAAACATGGTACGTACGTACATGTAAATATGTACATACATGTAAATATTCAGGATTGCAACTTGAAGCATTAGCTGTTATCAAGCAGACTTAACCAGATGAAGGTCACAGCTTTTTGAAATTATAATTCTTCCGGATCAGGCTTTTGTGCAACACTGTTGACTGCCGGGATCTGCCCAGTTCGGTCAGTCGTCTACTGTTTGCAGCGAGGCAGTTGTAGATTTATTGCCCTGCTAAAAGTGGTGATAGTTGATGAAGCAGAGAGCATGTTGGGGCAGCAACCAGCAACTCTCTGGTCTTGTGTTCTGTCAGAACCAGTCAGCTGGTAGCATTACTGGTACCTGACTGGTGGCACGGTAATAGTCACCGTTGTCACAGATGCTGAAGTTTGAGCTGAGGTGCAGATAGAGAGATATCGGCCCAATCCCCCACCTCTGGTTTTGGTGTGCCCTTTGCTGGGTGGTGGCCCTTCGGAACGGAGCTACAAGGCGTAGGGTTTGAAATCTTTACCTGGGAAATGGGACAGCACTCGCGATGTCGTTAAGTAGACGTTAAGTCTACTTCCTGGAATGTTATGAATTGCCTGGTTACACAGGACGTGGTCAGTGGTGGAAGAAGTATTCAGAACATTTAATGAAGTAAAAGTAGCAATACCACAGTGTAAAAATACTTTGTTACAATTAAAAGTCCTGCATTCAAAATCGCACTTAAGTAAAAGTACAAAAGTATTAGCATCAAAATATACTTAAAGTAGCAAAAGTAAAAGTACTCATTATGCAGAATGCCCCATTTCAGAATCATATATCATATTATTGGGCTATAATTATTGATGCAATAATGTGTCCGTCACATTAATGTTGCAGCTGGTAAATGTGGCGCTAATTACAATTACTTTATATACTGTTGAGTAGCTTAGCCTATAAAAATACATCATTATTAGTTGGTTCATAATTTGTATTAATAATATAAATCTGAAAAGTAACTAGTAACTAAAGCTGTCAAATGTAGTGGAGTAAGAAGTACCATATTCCCCTCTGAAATGTTGTGGAGTAAAAGTATAAAGTAGCTTTAAATGGAAATAAGTAAAGTACAATTACCTCGAAATTGAACTTAAGTGCAGTACTTGAGTAACTGTAATTAGTTACATTCCACCACTGGACGTGGTCATGACATCATAGTACTGTACATGTCATATTAAAGCCTGTTGCTTGCTACAGATGAATCTACTGACAATAGCCAGGGAGCGTTTTACACATCGGCTATTTCAGTGACGTCCTGCTCACAGAGATGTCTCCCCTGGCTCATCCAACATCTGTATGAATGTTTATGACTGTTGTCATTAGCGCCAGAACGACCGGGATTTCACTCCTGCCTAAAACCACCACCACTGGTTTTTAAACTCTATATTCTGTCAAGATAAATACCCAGCTGAGGTATTAATGCATTACACATGTTAGTATGTCAGTTAAGAAACGACTGACACCAAAATTAACATTTTTTCAGGGGAGATTTCCCCCTTTTTTTCTCCCCAATTGTTCTTGGCCATTACCCCACTCTTCCGGGCCGTCCCGGTCGCTGCTCCACCCCCTCTGCTGATCCGGGGAGGGCTGGTGACTACCACATGCCTCCTCCAATACATGTGGAGTCACCAGCCACTTCTTTTCACCCGACAGTGAGGAGTTTCACCAGGGGGACGTAGCGTGTGGGAGGATCATGCTACTCCCCCCAGTTCCTCCTCCCCCCTGAACAGGCGCCCCGACTGACCAGATTTAAACTTCAGAGAGACACAGTCGAAGTTGAATAGCAAAGCTGAAAAAGTGAAAACATGACCCTGAAAAACAAAACGGAAAACACATACTGCTAATCTAACAAGCATAACAATAAAGAACTGAAAATTAATATTAAACAGTCCCAAACAAGGACCGCAACTTAAAAACTACTAGAACGACCATGGGCGGTCAAAGTGGCGGTTTGTAGAGATCACGGTTGTCAAGATAAATACCCAGTTGAGATATTAATGCATTACATATGTTAGTATGTCTGTTAAGAAACGACTGACACCAAAATTAAAATTTGAACAACTTAAATACTATTTTTAAACAATTTAAAATGGCGGCTGTCCACGCCTTTTAAATACTGCAGTGCCTCGGTGGTAGTCATGGTGCGTCTGTAGCGGCGTCTGTAACCAGACATGTTGGACATAATCAAACATCAAGTTCAGACTATTTGTCTGCACTGGAGGGCGCTAGTGTGTTTCTAGGACACAGCAATGAACTTCACGCAGGAAATAATACGACAACACGCGTCATCAATACGGACATGTCGCACACCACCACGCACAAATTATGAGCCGTGTTTTTGACGGCTCATGGTGGTTTTACGTAGATCTTATCATGACTTTTTTGTGTGCCATTGATCGTAAAACTCATTTTAATGTAGATATATGCACTTTTAGGAGCATTCAGGGAGTAGTAGGTTATTCAACTTTGAAAATCCAAAACCGTCAAAATGACAGCCTTGTTGTTCTAGTTTATGTCATTTGGTGAATTGTGTTATTTTTAATGCAAAGTTGATATTGCTTGAATTCGTTGTAGTAACCCGAGTGGGACCGAGCTGCTCGATTTGATATATTTTGCGCGTCGGTAGCTTGAAAACAGACATCTAAACAATGTTAACTTGACATTAAAAATAACATAATTGACCAAATGACACGTAATGACTTCTTCCTTCGGCTGCTCCCGTTAGGGGGCGCCACAGCGGATCATCCGTTTCCATCTCTTCCTGTCCTCTGCATCTTCCTCTGTCACACCAGCCACCTGCATGTCCTCCCTCACCACATCCATGAACCTCCTCTTTGGCCTTCCTCTTCTCCTCTTCCCTGGCAGCTCCATATTCAGCATCCTTCTCCCAATATACCCAGCATCTCTCCTCCACACATGTCCTTTCTCATGTCCTTTGTCATGTCTCTCTTGCTTTGTCTCCAAACCGTCCAACCTGAGCTGTCCCTCTAATATACTCCTTCCTAATCCTGTCCTTCTTCATCACTCTCAATGAAAATCTTAGCAAATGATTCTTAATGACAACTGTCATAAACATTCATAAGATTCTTTCATGTTCATCATGACAGGTGTCATGTCATGGTTATGACGGTGTCATGTCAGTCTTATGCACACTCCTTCAAATTAAGTATTACCCTGCCCTGATATCAGAGGAGCGGGGAAGTGCAGAACATTTGTGGCTGGATAATTTTTCAAGCTTCATACGTGGGACTGTACTGTCACTCACAAATCGTCGTTTACACTAAGTTCTATTGACATCGTGGCTAGCCATTTTTCTGAAATTGTTATAACGATCCAATTACATATTCATTTGCGTCTACAATAAACTAAGATATTCCAACAAATTGTAGCAACCAGAGAGGGCGGTTGCTCTAACTGTCGGCAGTTCTGGAGGAGCACAAGGGATTCTGGGACCGTTAATGTTAATGTTCAAATTGTTGTTTTAGTGATGTGTTCATGTTTTGGTTATTGTTGTGTTGTGTTGTTTGGGGGTTTGACTCGGACTAAGAAGACGACCATTTTACTGACTGACTTTAAGGACCATGACTGTTTCTAATAGTGACCACGGGGGGGAACCATTGTTGAACCATAGTGGACATCTTCGCTGCTAGAGATGAAGACTGCAGGCAGACTATGCTGGTCCAACATGCCATCGAGATCGGCCCTGCCCAGGCAATATTTCTGCAGCCCCATTGGCTGGCCCTCATTAAGTGGGAGGTGGTGGAGGACAAAATCCGTGAGAAGGCTACTGCCGGGGTGATTGAGTTCTCCGACAGTCCATGGGTGGCTCCGGCCGTCTCGGTGAGGAAGAAGGACGGCGGCTGGTGGTTCTATGTGGACTGTCGACGCCTTAGTCCCGTCATGAAAACAGGACTCTTACCCACTCCGCTCCCTCGAATCGATGATGCCCTCGACCACATCGCGCGGTCCAGCTGGTTCATCGACCTGCACAGTTGCTACTGGCAGGTGGAGCTGGCCCCAGATGTGAGACCAAAGATCGCCTTCACCATCAGGCAGGGTCTGTGGCAGTTCCGCGTCATGCCGTTTGGGCTCTACAACACACGACTACATTTGAGTGTCTGATGGAGAGAGTGCTGATGGACGTACCCTGGAGCTGTAGCATCGTGTACCTTGATGACCTGCTGGTACATGCCAACAATTCCGACAGAGCCCTGTCCAACCTGCATGAGGTCCTCCCCGCCATCCTTTGGGCTGGGCTGCGGCTGAACCCTGTCAAGTGTCACCTACTGATGAGGGAGATGAAGTTTCTGTGCCACTTAGTCAGTGCACGTGGTGTAGCCACCGACACAGCGAAGGTGGCCGCTGTCCGAGACTGGCCAATCCCTGCTTACGTCCTTGAGCTGCGAAGTTTCCTGGGTCTGGCGTCATACTACTGCCGTTTCATCTGGGACTTCACCACCATTGCCTGTCCACTCCACCGCTTGACCAACAAGGGCAGGCCATTCGACTGGGACGACACCTGTGGTGCAGCCTTCACCTGACTCAAAGCAGCTCTCAGCGAATCCCCAGTCTTGGCCTACCTCGATGCCCAACAGTCTTTCATCGTAAACACTGATGCCAGCAATGTGGGGATGGGAGCTATCCCCTTCCAGCGGGGAGGAGACGGGGAGCGTGCTATGGCCTACTTCAGTTGCGCCGTGAGTCGGGCGGAAAAGAGCTACTACTGGCAGTGGTTCTGGCAATTCGACACTTTTCGCCGTATTTGCACGACAGCCACTTCTTCATCCTCACCGACCACGCTTCACTTAGCTAGCTCCTGAATTTTAACACTAGGATGACTGGAATTTCACTCCTACCTAAAACGACCGTCCGCTGGTTTTTAAACTCTATATTCTGTCAAGATAAATACCCAATTGAGATATTAATGCATTGCATATGTTAGTATGTCTGTTAGGAAACTGACACCAAAGTTAACATTTTAACAACTACATATAATACCATTTTTAAACAATTTAAACTTCAGAAAGACATGGTCGAACTTGAATAGCAAAAATGAAAACATGACCCTGAAAAACAAAATGGAAAACACATACCGCTAATCTAACAAGCATAACAAGGCCTGTAACACGTGACCTGTAAAATAAAGAACTGAAAATTAATATTAAACAGTCCCAAACAAGGACCGCAACTTAAAAACTACTAGAACGACCATGGGCGGTCAAAGTGACGGTTTGTAGAGATCACGGTTGTCAAGATAAATACCCAGTTGAGATATTAATGCATTACATATGTTAGTATGTCTGTTAAGAAACGACTGACACCAAAATTAAAATTTGAACAACTTAAATACTATTTTTAAACAATTTAATATGGCAGCTGTCCACGCCTTTTAAATACTGCAGTGCCTCGGTGGTAGTCATCGTGCATCTGTAGCGGCGTCTGTAACCAGACATGTTGGACATAATTAAACATTGAGTTCAGACTATTTGTCTGCACTGGAGGGCGCTAGTGTGTTTCTAGGACACAGCAATGAACTTCACACAGGAAATAATGCGACAACACGCGTCATCAATACGGACATGATGCGCACCACCACGCACAAATTATGAGCGGTGTTTTTGACGGCTCATGGTGGTTTTAGGTAGATCTTATCATGACTTTTTTGTGCAGTTGATCTAAAACTAATTTTAATGTAGATATATGCACTTTTAGGAGCATTCAGGGAGCAGCAGGTTATTCAACTTTGAAAATCCAAAACTGTCAAAATGACAGCCTTGTTGTTCTAGTGTTAAGCACCCTTAGGGCCAGGTGGCCTGATGGCGGGAGATACTTCAAGGGTATGACTTTGAAATCCAGCATCGGGTGGCGTGACATCATGGCAATGCCAACGCGTTGACTCGGCACCCCTGCTTGGTATTGGAGTGCCGCTACTGCCAGCAGCAAGAGGAGCGGGCCCAGATGACACCAGCAATGAGGAGAGTTGGGTCCCGTTGACCACGCAGCAACTGAGGCAGCAGCAGGAGGCAGACGTGACCCTGGTACTGGTGAAGGGATGGCTGGAGACAGGGTGGTGCCCCGAGTGGACAGAAGTGTCAGTGCTGGGGCCTGAAGTAAAGACCTACCACTCTCAATGGGGCAACTTCGAGCTCCATGACGGGTTGGCATACCCGAGGTGGCAAGCTCATGGACGACGGGGCGACCTCCTGCAGCTATTGGTGCCCTGTATGCTCCATCCTCGGGTTCTCCAGATGGTCCATGGCTCAGTTGGGGCGGGGCACTACGGGAACACCAAGACCCTCCACTGCCTCGGGGCAGTTCTACTGGCCTGGCTGTTGATGAGATATGGAGCTACACATGCACTGCTGTGACTCCTGCACCGCCCAGAAGGGACCGACTCAGCGCTCCCACGCCCCACTGCAGCAGTACTTGGTTGGGTCCCCAATGGAGTGAGTACAGGTGGACATCCTTGGATCTTTCCCAACCACTTACTCTGGCAACCACTACGTTCTCATGGCTATGGACAAAACTTTTTAAAAATTTTACTTTAAAAATTAAAAATGTTGCATGATTATTTGCGAAGATATACATACACATTTTCATGGGCTTCTTTCCCTAAACCGCTAGCCATGTTCCATGTTCCATTGCCACAGTTCCCAAAGCATCCGGGGAATTTTCTTCTACTACTCCTTTGGAGCCTGCATCTGAAAAGGCACTGTTTGGTGGGCTAAAAGTGTTGTCCAGGTGCTGCTGTTGTGTTTAGCTTCAGGCCTAACCCTGAGAAGTGTGTGCGTGCGTGCGTGCGTGTGTGTGTGTGTGTGTGTGTTTAACAGCCAGTGTATAACAGCCTTGAGCCAAGGTTGTGTGCTGAGCACCCTCCTTTATGCACTGCTCACACATGACTGCCAACCCATCCACAACTCAAACACTGTTGTTAAGTTTGAAGATGATACAACAGTCATCAGGCTCATATCAGACAAGGACGAAGCTGCATACAGGGAGGAGGTTCAGAACCTGACAACGTGGTGTGCTAACAACAACTTGGTCTTAAACGGCAAAAACACCAAGGAGATTATTGTGGACTTTAGGACCTCCAAGAAGATCAGAGCTCCATAAGCTGCTTGTCAACTTTTATAGATGCTCCATCGCGAGCATCCTAACAAACTGCATGACAGCCTGGTACAGCAGCTGCCAGAAAGCTGACAAAAAACCTCCAGCGTGTGGTGGAAACAGCACATATATTATATTATATACATTATATACCTTATAATGGTTATATGTTGTACTTCTGTTGTATTATATACTTTATAATGGTTATATGTTGTACTTCTGTTGTATTATATACCTTATAATGGTTATATGTTGTACTTCTGTTGTATTATATACCTTATAATGGTTATATGTTTTACTTCTGTTGTATTATATACCTTATCATGGTTATATGTTGTACTTCTGTTGTATTATATACCTTATCATGGCTATATGTTGTACTTCTGTTGTATTATATACCTTATCATGGTTATATGTTGTATTATATACCTTATAATGGTTATATGTTGTACTGATGTTGTATTATATACCTTATAATGGCTATATGTTGTACTTATGTTGTATTATATACCTTATAATGGTTATATGTTGTACTTATGTTGCACTTAATTTCATTGTACAGCTGTGCAATGACAAATAAAGGCATTCATTCATTCATTCATTCATTCATTCATAATGGTTAGAGTATGTACTTGTTAAATGTTGTAGTTTATTTAAATAAAGGCCTTGTAAAAATCCAATTTCTCTGTCTCTCTGTCTCTGTCTCTCTGTCTCTTTCTCTCTCTCTCTCCAGGTTTATGGCCACTAATGATTTGATGTCAGAGTTGCAGAAAGATTCCATCAAGCTGGATGATGACAGTGAGCGGAAGGTGTGTTTACTTTACCTTTACTATTTGCTCTACTGCTTATTCTGTCTGCTATACTGTACTGTACTAACAATATATGTCTTACATACTGTTCAGTACACATTATACTGATGCTATACCGTACGTTACTGACAATATATGTCTTACATACTGTTCAGTACACATTATACTGATGCTATACCGTACGTTACTGACAATATATGTCTTACATACTGTTCAGTACACATTATACTGATGCTATACCGTACGTTACTGACAATATATGTCTTACATACTGTTCAGTAAACATTATACTGATGCTATACCGTACGTTACTAACAATATATGTCTTACATACTGTTCAGTACACATTATACTGATGCTATACTGTACGTTACTAACAATATATGTCTTACATACTGTTCAGTACACATACTGATGCTATACCGTACGTTACTGACAATATATGTCTTACATACTGTTCAGTACACATACTGATGCTATACTGTACGTTACTGACAATAAATGTCTTACATACTGTTCAGTACACATTATATTGATGCTATACTGTGCGTTACTAACAATATATGTCTTACATACTGTTCAGTAAACATTATGCTGATGCTATACCGTACGTTACTAACAATATATGTCTTACATACTGTTCAGTACACATTATACTGATGCTATACCGTACGTTACTAACAATATATGTCTTACATACTGTTCAGTACACATTATACTGATGCTATACTGTACGTTACTGACAATATATGTCTTACATACTGTTCAGTACACATTATATTGATGCTATACTGTGCGTTACTAACAATATATGTCTTACATACTGTTCAGTAAACATTATGCTGATGCTATACTGTACGTTACTAACAATATATGTCTTACATACTGTTCAGTACACATTATACTGATGCTATACTGTACGTTACTAACAATATATGTCTTACATACTGTTCAGTACACATTATACTGATGCTATACTGTACGTTACTAACAATATATGTCTTACATACTGTTCAGTACACATTATACTGATGCTATACTGTACGTTACTAACAATATATGTCTTACATACTGTTCAGTACACGTTATACTGATGCTATAGTGTACTTTACTAACAATATATGTCTTACATACTGTTCACTACCACATTATAC
Organism: Lampris incognitus; assembly: GCF_029633865.1. NCBI lineage: Eukaryota > Metazoa > Chordata > Actinopteri > Lampriformes > Lampridae > Lampris > Lampris incognitus. The sequence goes on along the minus strand of NC_079213.1, from coordinate 1,482,495 downwards.
TGAACGATGTGATACTTTGCTCTACTGTATTATGCGATACTTTGCTAAACTACTGTGCTACTATGTAGTACTGTGCTGTATTATATAGGCTGGTATTGAGTGGCGATCAGATCGTATATCAGCGATTAAAGGGGTGGTCGGATTGGTTTTTCCTACGCTGATATTAAGGCGATTTGTACTAACTTACTGTCAGAAGTAAGGTGTTGTAAAGATAATGTCTGCAGTGTGCATTTAGAACTCTTTCTGGAGGAGCGGCATGTCTGCCTGCTGAGCCTCGTTAATCAGCACGAGTGACGAGTGAATTTAAAATCCTTAATTACAAACCAGTTTGCTGTCTGTTTTCTGCGAATCTGACACCCCACATCTTTGTTGTCTGTATGCCTTCTCCCCAGAACCTTGCTCTGTGCTCCAGAACAGTAGTTAACGTATGGATATTATTTGGATTGTGACAGTAAAGATGAGATAATAACGTTTAACGGCACATGATGCTGTGATATTGTCATATCAAGCACAGACACACAGACTTTTAAAAGGGAGGTGTTGTGTGAATAGAGGATATGTTGCTATTAAGTAGATTCCTTTAATGTTTTAAGTATTTTAATTAAAATGTTCACACTCGGGACTTCCGGTTTGGTCAGTGGAGGTGAAGGCGTAATTCTGGAGCGCGCCGCTAAATCTAATGATTTTGCGTCTCTAACTTCACCTAAGAAAGCAAAAGGTAAACTTCGTTAACTAAAATAAACACTACAGTGACCCCTGAACCAGCATCATGCCTCATACCAAGCAAAGCTTAAACTTTACTACTGGACTGATTTTTATTTATTATTATTTTATTTCTTCTTATATTTATTTATTTATATATATATATAATTTTATTTTTTGTTATTATATTTTATTATTTTATTTTTATTATCTTGTTATTTTTATTATTATTATCTTATTTTATTGTTATTTTATTTATGATTTATTTTATTTGTTTTTATTATTTTTACTTATTTTTTTTTATTGGACTAATATATTTAAATCCTTTGAGGAACTAGCTGGCACACAGATGGCTCCCAACCTACTTGCAGCTCTATTTGGCAGTCCCCCAGAGCTCATTTACCTGCTTCATTCCAAACAACGATACCTTTCCCTTCACTCCCTGCTAAATGTCTTATGCTCCTCAAATAGAAATACATAATAATAATAATAATAATGATGATGATTACATTTACGTGTCTCGAGTTTCCGGTTCCGGTTGCTAGCGGCGGTTTTTTTTGTTCGAGGCTGTCTACTTCTTTCATTTTGACCATTTTTAACGACCCCATGACACCTTTGGATTATTTTGGTTGATTTTATGGTTTGCGTATTTCATGGATTTTTACCTGATCATCGATTGAGAGGTGCAAATCTGCACTGGTCGGGTCAAATTGGCAACGGCAACATGCCCAGGGGCGTGGCCAAGAGAAACGGTGCTGGTAGTGGCAACGACGTGAGTAAAGGCAATGAGGATCAGTTAAAGCAACAGTTAAGAGCATTCAGCGGTCAGTGTTTATTCTTGCTACATGACATTAGCATGTGTTTATTCCTGCTACATAACATTAGCAGTGTCTATTCCTGCTACATGACATCAGCATGTTTATTCTTGCTACATGACATTAGCATGTGTTTATTCCTGCTACATAACATTAGCACGTGTCTATTCCTGCTACATGACATCAGCATGTTTATTCTTGCTACATGACATTAGCATGTGTTTATTCCTGCTACATAACATTAGCACGTGTCTATTCCTGCTACATGACATCAGCATGTTTATTCTTGCTACATGACATTAGCATGTGTTTATTCCTGCTACATAACATTAGCACGTGTCTATTCCTGCTACATGACATTAGCATGTTTATTCTTGCTACATGACATTAACACGTGTTTATTCCTGCTACATGACATTAGCATGTGTTTATTCCTGCTACATGACATTAGCATATGTGGTAACACTTTAGTATGGGGAACATATTCTAAGTAAAAAAATTTAATTACTAGTGAATTAGTAATGATCAAGATGTCACTTTAGTATGGGGAACATATTCTAAGTAACAAAAACTTAATTTACAGTAATTTAACACTATTAACACTTGTAGTTTTGTGTGTGTGTTGTTATGTAAGAACAGACCATATTCATTAAGTGTTAGTAAGGGAGAATAACTCTTCTCGTGGTACTACCACCTTATAAAGTCCATACTAAGCAAAGCATATTGAGATGGTACTACTAATAAGCAATAATTCTGAGTTTATAGAGGGAAAACTCATAGTTAATGGCTTACTGGTTGTATAATACGGCCATGCAGAATAAGGCATTAATGAGTACTTAATAATGACCGATTAAGAGCTAATATGTTGCTAATTTGCATGCTAATGAGCACCTAATTAATGGTGAATATATTCCCCATACTAAAGTGTTGACGCATATGTTTATTCTTGATACATGACATTAGCATGTTTATTCTTGACACATGACATTAGCATGTGTTTATTCTTTTCTCTCATGTGTTGATGTTGTTCTCTTATGTTCACAGTAGTGAGTTTGTATTGTGCAGCACAACATTGAATGTGAACTACACAATACAGTGAACTACACAGCACAGCGAACTATACAGTACAGTGAACTACACAATACAGTAAACTACACAGTACAGCGAACTATACAGTACACTGAACTACACAATACAGTAAACTACACAGTATAGTGAAATACACTAAAGTGAACTACACAGTACAGAGAACTATACAGTACAGTGACCTACTCAACACAGAGAACTGCTCAGTACAGTTAAATACACAATACAGTGAAGTACACAGTACAGAGAACTATACAGTACAGTGAACTACACAATACAGTAAACTACACAGTACAGTTAAATACACATTACAGTGAACTACACAATACAGTGAACTATACGGTACAGAGATCTACACAATACAGAGAACTACACAGTACAGTGAACTATACAGTACAGAGAACTATACAGTACAGTGAACTACACAGTACAGAGAACTACACAGTACAGTGAACTATATAGTAGAGTGAACTACACAGTACACAGTTGAATACACAATACAGTGAAGTACACAGTACAGAGAACTATACAGTACAGTGAACTACACAATACAGTAAACTACACAGTACAATTAAATACACAATACAGTGAACTACACAATACAGTGAATTATACAGTACAGAGAACTACACAGTACAGTGAACTATATAGTAGAGTGAACTACACAGTGCACAGAACTACACAGTACAGTGAACTACACAGTACAGTGAACTATACAGTTCAGAGAACTACAGTTCAGAGAACTACACAGTACAGAGAACTACACAGTACAGTGAACTGTACAGTACAGAGAACTATACAGTACAGTGAACTACACAGAACGGAGAACTAGAGGACAGTGAACTACACAATACAGTAAACTACAAGGTACAGTGAACTAAACAGTACAGTGAACTAAATAGTTCAGAGAACTACACAGTACAGTGAACTATACAGTTCAGAGAACTATACAGTACAGTGAACTACACAGTACAGAGAACTACACAGTACAGTGAACTATACAGTTCAGAGAACTACACAGTACAGTGAACTACACAGTACAGTGAACTATACCGTACAGAGAACTATACAGTACAGAGAACTACACAGTACAGTGAACTATACAGGACAGAGAACTACACAGTACAGTGAACTACACAGTACAGTGAACTATACAGGACAGAGAACTATACAGTACAGAGAAGTACACAGTACAGTGAACTATACAGTACAGAGAACTACACAGTACAGAGAACTATACAGTACAGAGAAGTACACAGTACAGTGAACTATACAGTACAGTGAACTACACAGTACAGAGAACTATACAGTACAGAGAAGTACACAGTACAGTGAACTATACAGTACAGAGAACTATACAGTACAGTGAACTACACAGTACAGACAACTACACAGTACAGAGAACTACACAATACAGTGAACTACACAGTACAGCGAACTATACAGTACAGTGAACTATTCAGTACAGAGAACTACACAATACAGTGAACTACACAGTACAGAGAACTATACAGTACAGGGAACTATTCAGTACAGTGAGCTACACAGTACAGTGAACTACACAGTACAGAGAAGTACACAGTACAGTGGGAATTGAGTTTGTAGTGTATAGTAGCTGACTTAACTTAAGAGTAGGTGAGAAGGGGTGGATGAAATAAGTGTGTACTTCTACTTCCTACTGGTTTTAAAACGTGTAAGTACGAGACGTGTTGAGTGATTGTGATGTGTGGGTTTGTTGGTCACCTCACGTTATTATCTGTGTGTTATATCCTGCTTACTACACCTTCCAATAAGTCATCGTTCCTTCGTTCCTATCTCTCCCAATCTATGACAAACGGCTCAAAGAAGTTTTAAGTAATACCAAATTAGAAAAAAAATCAGGTTCTCATTGAAGGGTTCTTTAAAAACCTTTGAGAAAACCTGGAGACCATTTATGGACCACACGAGGGCGCTCTGCATCGTACCAGAGGCTGATGGTAAGCAGATCAGCAGGCACGTCAGCTGTAACAGGACACACACACAACCCCAGCCGACCTTTATCCATACACTTGTCTACTCTTTCCCCCTCCCCCTTGTATTATAATCATTATTATCGTTACAATTACCATCCTTTTTTCTTTCTTTCCTCGGGGATTCGGGGGTTGGAGGGTGAGACTTGGACCGGGAGGGTCTGCTGGGGGATTGAAGGGCTGGGTTAAGAATAGTAGTATACATGATGCCAATATCTGTGGTTCTGTATAAGTGATGTGTAAATCAATTATAAAACGTGTTCACACTCTTGTAAACGTGTATTCAGTGTATTTGAACTTGATTGCCTGCAGAAAGCTTAAAGGTGCAGTTATTCACCGCTCCGTCACCTGCTGAGCCACCCTGGACATGACTGTTCACAACCTTCATACAGATTAAATTCTAACGTTAATAATCATCTAAAAAGATGCTGCCCATCCTGCTGCTGCCCCCTGGCGGTAGGATCACCTATTGGCGATCTGGAGTAGCCACGATTGGACAATACTAAAATGGAAACAATCGCCCAACTCTATTATTATATTATAAATATATATTTATATACTGTAAACCTATTTTATAAGTAAGTATATAAATATACTATATCACTTATGAGCACAGAGGGACTCGGTAACACACTTTGTATATAAATATACTATATCACTTATGAGCACAGAGGGACTCGGTAACACACTTTGTATATAAATATACTATATCACTTATGAGCACAGAGGGACTCGGTAACACACTTTGTATATAAATATACTATATCACTTATGAGCACAGAGGGACTCGGTAACACACTTTGTATATAAATATACTATATCACTTATGAGCACAGAGGGACTCGGTAACACACTTTGTATATAAATATACTATATCACTTATGAGCACAGAGGGACTCGGTAACACACTTTGTATATAAATATACTATATCACTTATGAGCACAGAGGGACTCGGTAACACACTTTGTATATAAATATACTATATCACTTATGAGCACAGAGGGACTCGGTAACACACTTTGTCTCTCAGGAATCCTGTTTCATCCAGCCATTATCCCTCCGTTGGAGTTTATTGCTTACACAGGATGGACTGGCTGACCAGTTCATTGGTTCATTGATTGATCGGTTAATGAATTGATGGTTGATTGATTGGTTAATGAATTGATTGGTTGATTGATTGGTTAATGAATTGATTGGTTGATTTATAGGTGGTGAAGATGATTCTCAAACTGTTGGAAGACAAGAACGGAGAAGTACAGAACCTGGCTGTTAAATGGTGAGACACAACCACACACACACACACATACACACACACACACACACACACACACACACACACACTATAATAGTCACACACATCTCACACGCGTGTTTGTTCTGTCTCTCTCTAGGTAAGTCATCATCTAGGTGACCTCTTCAGTCTCATCTGACTGCAGGTGTTCCCACCCTTATAAACAATACAGTTACTTCAGGTGTCCCCACCCTTATAAACTATACAATGACTGCAGGTACCCCACCCTTATAAACAATACAGTGACTGCAGGAGTCCCCACCCTTATAAACAATACAGTAGCTGCAGGAGTCCCCACCCTTATAAACAATACAGTGACTGCAGGTGTCTCCACCCTTATAAACAATACAGTGACTGCAGGTGTCCCCACCCTTATAAACAATACAGTGACTGCAGGTGTCCCCACCCTTATAAACAATACAGTAGCTGTAGGTCTCCCCACCCTTATAAACAATACAGTGACTGCAGGTGTCCCCACCCTTATAAACAATACAGTGACTGCAGGTGTCCCCACCCTTATAAACAATACAGTAGCTGCAGGTGTCCCCACCCTTATAAGCATTACAGTGACTGCAGGTGTCCCCACCCTTATAAGCATTACAGTGACTGCAGGTTCCCTACCCTTATAAATATTTAGATGTGGAAAAACCCGGTCCAGAAAGTAAAAACCCTAACCATGTCTTTACTCCATCCATGTATTAAACCAGCCGATTTGGGAAACTAGTCAGTCCAATCTGATGGTTTAGTACATGGGAGGAGTAAAGAGACAAGTTTTTTACTTTCTCAGTCTATCACAGACTACAAAAGCTCCAATAGCGGTCCCACTGTCCATGATGCCTCCCTGCCAGACGAGCTAAATCATTTCTATGCCCGCTTTGACAAGGACAATACTGACCCGGCCACACAAATCCCCAGCCACCCAGAAAACCAGGTGCTCACTCTTATTGATTGCAGAGGTCAGAGAATCACTGCGCAGAGTGAACACACGGAAGGCTGCCGGACCGGACAGCATACCGGGTCGGGTCCTCCAGGAAAGTGCCGACCAGCTGGCTGAGGTTTTCACAACTATATTTAGAGTCTCACTGTCCCAATCCTTAGTCCCGGCATGCTTTAAGACCACCTCCATCATTCCTGTCTCCAAGAAACCAACATCCACATGTCTGAATGACTACCGACCCATAGCACTCACCCCCATTGCCATGAAGTGCTTTGAGAGACTGGTTCTGGCTCACATCAAAAACATTATCCTCCCCACATTCGACCCACATCAGTTCGCCTACCGTCCCAAAAGGTCTACTGAGGATGCCATTACCACTGCCCTGCACATTGCTCTGACCCACCTTGAACTTAACAACACATACATCCGGATGCTGTTTATAGATTATAGCTCTGCCTTCAACACTATCATCCCCACCAAACTAACCACCAAACTCCTCTCCCTTGGCCTCAACCCCTCCCTCTGTAACTGGATCCTGGACTTCCTGACCTCAGTCTGTTAGGTTAGGTGACCACACCTCCTCCACCCTGACCCTCAGCACAGATGCCCCTCGAGGCTGTGTTCTGAGCCCCCTCCTTTTTTCCCTCTTTACCCACCACTGCCTGCCAACTCACCCTTGACACCACAGTCATTGGCCGTATCACCACAATGACGAGACGGTCTACAGGGACGAGATTCAGCACCTTACATCATGGTGTACTACCAACAATCTTGTCCTCAATGTGCAGAAGATGAAGGAGCTGATTGTGGACTTCAGGAGGTCTAGAAGCTGCAGCCACTCCCCCATACACATCAATGGGGTGGAAGTGGAGCGTGTTTCCAGCTTTAAATTCCTTGGAGTCCACATCAGCGAGGACCTTTCCTGGACATTAAACACCCAGGCCCTTGTGAAAAAGGCCCAACAACGCCTGCATTTCCTGAGGAGGCTGAGGAGCGCCCATCTGTCCCCCAAAACTCTCACCAACTTGTACCACTGCACCATAGAGAGCATCCTGACCATCTGCATCTCAGTGTGGTACGGCAACTGTACCTCAGTAGACCAGAAAGCTCTGCAGCGGGTCGTCAAGGTGGCCCAGCATATCACCGGTACCCAGCTCCCAGCCATACAAGACATTTATCACAAACGCTGCCTTCGAGGGGGTCTGAGCATCAGCAGAGATCCCACCCACCCCAACCATGGACTGTTCTCCCCCCTGTGCTCTGGGAGGCGCTACAGGAGCCTCAGAGCCCGCACTACCAGGCTCAAAAACAGCTTCTTTCCCCAAGCTGTTGCCCACCTGAACCTGGCCACCCACTGAATGTCTGTAGATATTTTATTTTGTACTCCAGCTCTCTTTTAACTTATTTTTAGCTTTTGGTCTTCATGTGTGTATATCTTCTACTGTGTTTGGTCTTCATGTGTGTATATCTTATACTGTGTTTGCTGTGTGTTTGTGTGTGCGTGTCTTGCACTGTTTGGTGAAGCCACAGCCCTCATTTCATTTTTAACATGTGCCTGCACATAGGTTTTAATGACAATAAATTGAATTGAATTGAATTTCTGGACCGGGGTTTTTCCATCTCTGCAAACAATACAGTGACTGCAGGTGTCCCCACCCTTATAAACAATACAGTGACTGCAGGTATCCCCACCCTTATAAACAATACAGTGACTGCAGGTGTCCCCACCCTTATAAACAATACAGTGACTGCAGGTGTCCCCACCCTTATAAACAATACAGTGACTGCAGGTGTCCCCACCCTTATAAACAATACAGTGACTGCAGGTGTCCCCACCCTTATAAACAATACAGTGACTGCAGGTACCCCCACCCTTATAAACAATACAGTGGCATAATGACTGAAAACAATGATTGGTTACAGAGCAGTATAGTGTAGCTGTTAAGTGCCAGCAGGATTGCCATGACTTGTAATCAGGGAAGCTAAACGGCACAGCACAGAAGAGCTAACATGTTGGCCAGGAGTCCATAGTCTACACCATCTACAGGCCACTGGCCACTCTTTCAAGGATGAGGATGTACACATCCTTGATAGGGAGGAACACACAATCTGGACACAATCTGGGCGGAATTCATGGAGAAACGTAGCTGGAGTATTTTGTGACAAAAGAATGCCATTGAGGGTAAAGGGCAAAGTATACAAATCAATAATCAGGCCTGCCATGCTGTATGGTATGGAAGCACTGTCAGCAAAAGACAATCTACATTACAGGTAGCAGAGAGGAGCATGCTGCGTTGGTCCTTAAGAGTGACTAGAAAAGATTGCAAGAGAAATGAAGAAGTGAGAGCTACATTCAAGATCAGAGGAATGGATGAGAAGTTGAGGAAGACAAGATTGAAATGGTTTGAACATGTACAGAGAGGAGGCATAGACTATATAGGAAAGAAGGTATTGGACCTGGAAATATCTGGCAAAAGAAAAAGAGGAAGACCAAGGAAAAGATGGAGAGACCAGATAGAGGAGGACATGAGGAGGGTTGGACTGCGGGAGGTGGATGCGACAGATGAAAACTATGGAGGCCAAAAATCCACTGTGGCGACCCCTGAGAAACAGGGAAGGTGGGGATACCTGCCGTCAGATGAGACTGAAGAGGTCACTTAGATGATGATGAAACATCTCTCTCAATAAATGTTGTGTCCAGATGAATTGACTCTATCTGTGATCCGGATATGTTGGCTCTGTCTGTCTCTGACTCGGGGTATGTTGAGTCTGTCTGTCTCTGACTCGGGGTATGTTGGTTTATCTACAGCCTGGGCCCTCTGGTGAGCAAGGTGAAGGAGTATCAGGTGGAGACAATAGTAGACACTCTGTGTACCAACATGCTGTCAGACAAGGAACAGCTCCGAGACATTTCCTCTATTGGCCTCAAGACAGTGATAGGAGAACTGCCACCTGCCTCTAGTGGTAATGTATAATACTGTTATTACTACTACTGTTATGACTAATAATATTATTATTACTACTACTGCTACAATTATTTCTGTCTCTACCATTCTACTGCTGCCATTACATACTTCTATTACTATAATTATTACTATTATTGCAGTTACAACTAAAACTATCATTTTTGTATTTACAAGGATTACTGTTAAAACTCACTAGTACTATTTGTAATATATGTACCCATTACTAGTTTTTCTGCTACCTCTCTCACATTACTACTGATATTACTGCTACTGTTGTTACTACTTTTACTATTACTACTACACCATTTTTTCTAGTCTAAATCACACAAACATGACATCTGCCTGTCCGAAACCTCCTTGTTTATTGCATTTTACGTTATTTTACATTATCTAGTAGAATTTTTGTTTTTCATGATTTCACACAGTGTACCGGGGGCTCAGTTCAGCACTTAAATCGTGCAGTGTTGCTAGTTAAGCTAGTGTCTGGAAGAATGGGGCTGTGTCTTGGCTTTATATAGGGGATGCCAATGTCACCTGGCCTTCATTCATTTTCAGTGTGAGGTGTATTACATTTAATAATAAATCCATCTTATATGGCGCTTTTCTAACACTCAAAGTGGCTTTACAATAAACGGAGTGAACGAAGACAACAGATAAACATAACACAGACATACAGGGGTGGATGGGAAGGGGGGCTACGAGAGGGAGAAGCGGCAACAACACACGATGCCAGCAGTACTCTCCCACTTAAACACATACAAAAGGGCAAGAAAAACAAAAAACAACAGCACTGTGGACGTAGATGTTGTGTAGGGGTTTACTGCCACAGCCTATTTCTCCCCCAAGGTGTCCACTAGGCCGTGGCACTATTTAACCTATAGCTGGGGGCTGGTTCATGGGCATCAGGGAGTATCGACACACCGGTGGGCCTGTGTACCGCGCGTCTAAGGGCCAGAACTCCTCCGAGTCCCTTGTAGTTCAGCCAGGGTCCAAGGTGTACCCAGTTACCGTGTGTCACCACGAGAAGGCGCTACATAGGGCTTGCTGTTGGAAAAGCTATGTATTGGCAGGGAGAGACTTACATGCTCAGCTCTCCTGTTCACATTTCTGCTAGCCAGCGGAACTAATGTCTGCTGCAGTGCTCCAGCTGTTCAAACTAAGCTGATCTCCTCTTGTTGAGCTAGTGATGGTAGTAAACTGAGCTGACCTCCTCTTGTTGAGCTAGTGATGATAGTAAACTAAGCTGACCTCCTCTTGTTGAGCTAGTGATGGTAGTAAAATGAGTTGACCTCCTGTTGTTGAGCTAGTGATGGTAGTAAATGAGTTGACCACCTGTTGTTGAGCTAGTGATGGTAGTAAACTGAGTTGACCTCCTCTTGCTGGGTTGTGATGATAGTAAACTGAGCTGACCTCCTCTTGTTGAGCTAGTGATGGTAGTAAACTGAGCTGACCTCCTCCTGTTGAGCTAGTGGTGATAGTAAAATGAGTTGTCCTCCTCTTGTTGAGCTAGTGATAATAGTAAAATGAGCTGACCTCCTCTTGCTGAGCTAGTGATGATAGTATAACCAGTAGGGATGTTGAATGTGGCCTCTGTGCAGGAGAACTAGTGTCTTCTGCACTGGTCCAGATGTGTAAACTGAGCTGACCTCCTCTTGTTGAGCTAGTGATGGTAGTAAACTGAGTTGACCTCTTGTTGAGCTAGTGATGATAGTAAACTGAGCTGACTGCCTCTTGTTGAGCTAATGATGATGGTGAACTGAGCTGACCTCCTCTTGTTGAGCTAGTGATGGTAGTAAACTGAGTTGACCTCCTCTTGTTGAGCTAGTGATTATAGTAAACTACGCTGACCTCCTCTTGTTGAGCTAGTGATGGTAGTAAACTGAGCTGACCTCCTCTTGTTGAGCTAGTGATGGTAGTAAATGAGTTGACCACCTGTTGTTGAGCTAGTGATGGTAGTAAACTGAGTTGACCTCCTCTTGCTGGGTTGTGATGATAGTAAACTGAGCTGACCTCCTCTTGTTGAGCTAGTGGTGATAGTAAAATGAGTTGTCCTCCTCTTGTTGAGCTAGTGATGATAGTAAAATGAGCTGACCTCCTCTTGTTGAGCTAGTGATGATAGTATAACCAGTAGGGATGTTGAATGTGGCTTCTGTGCAGGAGAACTAGTGTCTTCTGCACTGGTCCAGATGTGTAAACTGAGCTGACCTCCTCTTGTTGAGCTAGTGATGGTAGTAAACTGAGTTGACCTCCTTTTGTTGAGCTAGTGATGATAGTAAACTGAGCTGACCGCCTGTTGTTGAGCTAATGATGATGGTGAACTGAGCTGACCTCCTCTTGTTGAGCTAGTGATGGTAGTAAACTGAGTTGACCTCCTCTTGTTGAGCTAGTGATGATAGTAAACTGAGCTGACCGCCTGTTGTTGAGCTAATGATGATGGTGAACTGAGCTGACCTCCTCTTGTTGAGCTAGTGATGGTAGTAAACTGAGTTGACCTCCTCTTGTTGAGCTAGTGATGATAGTAAACTAAGCTGACCTCCTCTTGTTGAGCTAGTGATGGTAGTAAACTGAGCTGACCTCTTGTTGAGCTAGTGATGGTAGTAAAATGAGTTGACCTCCTGTTGTTGAGCTAGTGATGATAGTAAATGAGTTGACCACCTATTGTTGAGCTAGTGATGGTAGTAAACTGAGTTGACCTCCTCTTGCTGGGTTGTGTTGATAGTAAACTGAGCTGACCTCCTCTTGTTGAGCTAGTGATGGTAGTAAAATGAGTTGACCTCCTGTTGTTGAGCTAGTGATGGTAGTAAAATGAGTTGACCTCCTGTTGTTGAGCTAGTGATGGTAGTAAATGAGTTGACCACCTGTTGTTGAGCTAGTGATGGTAGTAAACTGAGTTGACCTCCTCTTGCTGGATTGTGATGATAGTAAACTGAGCTGACCTCCTCTTGTTGAGCTAGTGGTGATAGTAAAATGAGTTGTCCTCCTCTTGTTGAGCTCGTGATGATAGTAAAATGAGCTGACCTCCTCTTGTTGAGCTAGTGATGATAGTATAACCAGTAGGGATGTTGAATGTGGCTTCTGTGCAGGAGAACTAGTGTCTTCTGCACTGGTCCAGATGTGTAAACTGAGCTGACCTCCTTTTGTTGAGCTAGTGATGGTAGTAAACTGAGTTGACCTCCTCTTATTGAGCTAGTGATGATAGTAAACTGAGCTGACCGCCTCTTGTTGAGCTAATGATGATGGTGAACTGAGCTGACCTCCTCTTGTTGAGCTAGTATTGATAGTAAACTGAGTTGACCTCCTCTTGTTGAGCTAGTGATGATAGTAAACTGAGCTGACCTCCTGTTGTTGAGCTAGTGATGATAGTAAACTGAGCTGACCTCCTCTTGTTGAGCTAGTGATGGTAGTAAACTGAATTTACCTCCTCTTGTTGAGCTAGTGATGATAGTATAACCAGTAGGGAGGTTGAATGGGGCTTCTGTGCAGAACTAGTGTCTTCTGCACTGGTCCAGATGTGTAAACTGAGCTGACCTCCTCTCGTTGAGCTAGTGATGGTAGTAAACTGAGTTGACCTCCTCTTGTTGAGCTAGTGATGATAGTATAACCAGTAGGGATGTTGAATGTGGCTTCTGTGCAGGAGAACTAGTGTCTTCTGCACTGGTCCAGCTGTGTAAACTGAGTTGACCTCCTCTTGTTGAGCTAGTGATGATAGTAAACTGAGCTGACCTCCTCTTGTTGAGCTAGTGATGATAGTAAACTGAGCTGACCTCCTCTTGTTGAGCTAGTGATAATAGTAAACTGAGTTGACCTGCTCTTGTCATGCTAGTGATGATAGTAAACTGAGCTGACGACCTCCTGTTGAGCTAGTGATGATGGTAAACTGAGTTGACCTCCTCTTGTTGAGCTAGTGATGATAGTAAACTGAGCTCACCTCCTCTTGTTGAGCTGGTGATGACAGTAAACTGAGTTGATCTCCTCTTGTTGAGCTAGTGATGATAGTAAACTGAATTGACCTCCTGTTGTTGAGCTAGTGATGGTAGTAAATGAGTTGACCACCTCTTGCTGGGTTGTGATGATAGTAAACTGAGCTGACCCGCTGTTGTTGAGCTAGTGATGGTAGTAAACTGAGCTGACCTCCTGTTGTTGAGCTAGTGATGATAGTAAACTGAGTTGACCTCCTCTTGTTGAGCTAGTGATGGTAGTAAACTGAGCTCACCTCCTTGTTGAGCTGGTGATGGTAGTAAACTGAGTTGACCTCCTCTTGTTGAGCTAGTGATGATGGTAAACTGAGCTGACCTCCTCCTGTTGCGCTAGTGATGGTAGTAAACTGAGTTGACCTCCTGTTGTTGAGCTAGTGATGGTAGTAAACTGAGTTGACCTCCTGTTGTTGAGCTAGTGATGGTAGTAAACTGAGTTGACCTCCTCCTGTTGAGCTAGTGATGATGGTAAACTGAGCTGACCTCCTCCTGTTGAGCTAGTGATGGTAGTAAACTGAGCTGACCTCCTGTTGTTGAGCTAGTGATGGTAGTAAACTGAGTTGACCTCCTGTTGTTGAGCTAGTGATGGTAGTAAACTGAATTGACCTCCTGTTGAGCTAGTGATGGTAGTAAACTGAGTTGACCTCCTCTTGGTGGGTTGTGATGATAGTAAACTGAGCTGACCTCCTCTTGTTGAGCTAGTGATGGTAGTATAACCAGTAGGGAGGTTGGATGTGGCTAGCTAACCAGCTTTAATTGTACTTCGTGTACTAGGAGAGTGGGATCATTTCCGCAGTAGTGCTTGCAGAGTGGGTATTAAATGTTGAATTTCAATGAGAATGAAATATAGTAAGAGATATTGTTGATGTTGAGAAGATGTATTTTTGCAGTAAAAAGACCATGATTTTCACTTGCAATGTGTTTTAAATAAAAATGAAAAACAAAGTTAAACACTCAATAAAAAGGACATTTTCAGGGACTTGGGTGAAACTACTTGTGTAAAAGTACTTGGGTGAAACTACTTGGGTAAAACTACTTTGGTAAAACCCACCACTCGTCCGAGCAGATGACTAAGGGCCACCTCAGGCACTGCTGTTCTTACTGTTACAGTTGTGCTGGTTTTATTGGTGGTACTACTGGTAGCTGTGCAAATCGTATCTAGAGGACTAACTGTGTGTGTGTGTGTGTGTGTGTGTGTGTGTGTGTGTGTGTGTGTGTGTGTGTGTGTGTGTGTGTGTGTGTGTGTGTGTGTGTGTGTGTGTGTGTGTGTGTGTGTGTGTGTGTGTGTGTGTGTGTGTGTATGTGTGTGTGTGTGTCTGTTTGTTTCTTTCTGTGTGTGTGTGTGTGTGTGTGTGTGTGTGTGTGTGTGTGTGTGTCAGGCTCTGCTCTGGCAGCTAGTGTGTGTAAGAAGATAACAGGTCGTCTGACGAGCGCCATCGCCAAACAGGAGGACGTCTCTGTCCAGTTGGAGGCTCTGGACATAATGGCTGACATGCTCTGCAGGTATCTGACTGACTGACTGACTGACTGACTGTCTGTCTGTCTCTCTCTCTGGCTGTCTCTCTGTCTTTCCTGTTCAGATGGGGGAGTTTGTGGACTCTATGGAGTGACCTGGATTTTTGCATGAATTGTGTATGAAATACATCCATCCATCCATTATCCAAGCTGCTTATCCTGCTCTCAGGGTCACAGGGATGCTGGAGCTTATCCCAGCAGTCATTGGGCAGCAGTTGGGGAGACACCCTGGACAGGCCGCCAGTCCATCACAGGGCCAGTTTAAAATACAGTGTGCTCTAGATCGTCACCCTGATGCTGTCATATAGATTGATCCGATAGTATTCAGAACCTCAGTATGGGTGTCATTGGGTATCACTGGGTATAATTGGGGATATTCAGAAGTGGGTTTTACCTCAGTGCCAGGAAGTTGTCCAGGCCTCGTGTCTTATTGGATGGGAATAGCTTTGGTTGTCAGTATGCAGTGTTTTATCTCCATTGTGTTTCTGTTCATCCATCCATTCATCCATTATCCAAGCCACTTATCCCAATTGGGGTCATGAGATGCAGCAGCCTATCCCAGCAGTCACTGGGCGGTAGTTGGGGAGACACTCTGGACAGGCTGCCAGGTCATCACAGGGCCTCATTGGGCGGCAGGCGGGGAGACACTCTGGACAGGCCGCCAGGTATTTTTATTAGAGCAGTGAAATTCTCTCTGGTATCCTGCCGTTAGTGTTTCTTCATGGGACTTCTTCAAACACAGACATGATCAAGCTTAAGAGAAGCCACAGAGCCTTGGCTGTTAAGGTAGGCTTCGGCGTCTTGTTTCTTATGACCTTTGCATGGCGAAGTCTTTTAGGAGGCCGGCTACGATGAGTGTTGCAGTAGTTTTGCATTTTTCAACTTCTGCAGTACCTGTCTGTCTGTGGTCTGAATGAGGCCAAGTCTTTGAAAACACTCTATTCTGACCTGCAGAACCTTGCCAGCTGTTCTTCTGAGGTCTTTTTAAATCTTCATCTTTCTGTCTTCCACTTGAACAGATCTGTGGTGAAGAGCAGAGCTTGTTGGAAGCTTGGCAGGGAGGCTCTAACTGGAGATGACTGAAATGAAAATTGTCGGTCAATATCAAAACAAACAGACGTTTTCTCACTTGTTTTTGATTTCCTTCCATGGTACAAATTAAATACTTTTCACTTTAAATGTGATATTGCTCTTTAAAGAATACAAGGCTTCTATTAGCAAGAGGTGGGGGGAAATCGATTGACACAAGAACTGTGATTTTGATTGACTTGATGAGCAAATTTCATAAAATCGATTCCCTTATTTCAGTATCACAAGTTTTCAGCTTTGCGTTGTCAGCAAGACATGAATGTGATGGATCAGTTGGAAGCTGTGTGTTGTGTTGTAGTAGACAGGATTTGGAGATACGTAGCTAGCTAACATGGTAAATGAGTTCAATCAGCTTCATTTTTACTGAAGCCAGCCATTTATTTTTATATTCAAGGCAAGAACCAGTTTAATGAGACTCACATAGTATGTATACTGCCATGTGACATTGGAACTATGCCTACAAACATGGAGGCTGATCTGGTGTGCTGTAACCCAGAGGTGAGTCAGCCTGTTGCATGTGACCAACAAACTCTGCACCTTGTCACAAAACACACAGAACAACCCAGTTGAAAGACTGCCTCACTTTAAATATGAGCACCTGAGCACATGGAGCCTACAGCATACCTTCCCTTCGTCTTCTCAGTGACGGTGATCTCCACTTGAGATGAGGCGATTAAGGAAATGTTTCAGGAAATCCAAATCCAAATCATTTCTCACCATCACGGCTGAAGAAACCACCGCCGACTTGTGTCTCGTGTTCTTCAAACTAGGGTCTTACTTGATGCCTATGCAGGGGTGAGGATCAGTTGGTTACTTTAAGCTGTCACAGCTGAATGGCAACCACAAAAACCAACTGAGCCTCTCACAGAACTCCCTAATCCTGATTTACCAACCTAACTATTCCAGCCTAATGCTGAAATACATTCCTCTATATCAGGGGTCAGGAACCTTTTTGACTGGGAGAGCCATAAAAGCCAAATATTTCTAAACGTATTTCATTGAGAGCCATATAGTATTTTTAAAGTATAATGAATTAAATATGTCTTACTTTTAATGCGACTTCTGGTGCTGCATGGTTTTGCTGATGGCCTTGTAGTCTGGTTCATACGTGGTGAGACTGAGCTTCATGCAGGCGTTGAGGCTTCCATCAGTTAAACGTGAGCGTAGGTTGGTCTTAATGTTCCTCATATGCGAGAATGACTGCTCACATGCATTTGTAGAGCCAAACATGGTCAATACGGCAATACTCACACGCTGCATTGTGTGGTATGTCACAGGAAGCTCGTTCCAAGTTTTAAGAATCAGCTGGTCTTCAGGTTGAAGATTTTTCATTTCCGTCCACTTGTGTTCCCTCGCCAGCTCTGCTCGCTGTCGCGCAAGACTTTCCAACTCTCCATTAAGTGACTTGAACTTACTCATCCACATGTCTGATGCCTTCAGGTCAGCAACTTCCAGCTCAAAGTCTCCGATAGAGACCCCGGGGATGCATGTCAGGTCGATTTTGTCCACTGCACACTCATGTGGATGAGTGATGAACTTGAAAAGACCAGTGCGCGCACGAAATTCTCCAAAACGTGCTTTGAATGACTGCAGGAGATTGGACGTAAAGCCAGCTAGCTGCTGGAGATCCAGATGTTGAGTGGAGTCACTTGCTAAGCATGCATCTCTAAATTGTTGCAGTCTTTCAAAGTGCAGAAGACGACCTGTTTCAATGTCCCTGAGAAAGACTTCCAGCTTGCTTTCAAATGCAAACACTGCTTGTTGAAGGGATGAGATTGTATTTCCAATACCTTGCATTTTCACATTGAGCTGGTTCAGATGGCCAGTTATGTCCACGAGATAGTGAAACTGCAGGAGCCAGTCAGTGTTGTCTAGCTCAGGATGCTTGACGCCTTTCATTTCAAGAAAAGTCCGGATTTCACTCAGGCAAGCTGCAAAACGGCTGAGCACCTTCCCCCTTGACAACCAACGCACGTTGCTGTGTAAAAGCAGACCGGGATAATGATTCCCAGCTTCTTCTAACAGAGCTTTAAACTGGCGATCATTTAAAGCTCGGGCAACAATAAAGTTGACCACTCGAATGACCAGCGACATCACCTCACCAAGCTCCTGGCCACACGTCTGAGCGCAAAGCGCCTCCTGGTGCAGGATGCCATGAAAACTTAGGATGGCTCTCTTTTCATGTTCACGGAGAAGCGCTACAAATCCTTTGTTCTTCCCCAACATACAGGGTGCACCATCAGTACAGACAGAAATAAGTTTATCCATCGGTAGTTTTTTTTCTTTAGCAAACTCCATGAAAGACGTGAATAAGTCCTCTCCTCTTGTTGTCCCTTTCATTGGCAAAACAGCGAAGCTTTCCTCACGCAGTGTGTCACCTGCAGCATACCTGGCAATGATACTGCACTGAGATAGATGTCTAACGTCTGTTGACTCATCTAACGTGAGAGAAAAGTATGTCCCGGCGTTTATGTCCTTAATTTGTGTTTCCTCGACCTGATTTGCCATCATGATGCTACGATCGTGCACAGTTCTTGCTGACAGGGGCATGTCTTTTATTCGTTTGATTATCTTGTCTTTATTTGGGAAGTCATCAAACAGTTCATTGGCCACATCAAGCATGAATGTTTTGGCATACTCGCCATCTGTGAATGACTTTCCATTCCTTACTATTGCCAAAGCCCCCGCAAAGCTAGCGGAATTCCCGTCACCTTGCTTGGTCCACACACGTGGTTGCTGCTGACTCGTCTGCACTCTCCGCTGTAGCTCCTCGCGTGCCCTTTTCCTGCCGTCCCCCGCTGGAGATTTCCATGCAAATGAAGCATGGTGCGTATCGAAGTGCCGCTTTATATTTGACCGTTTCATCGATGCAATTTTATCATTGCATATTAGACATACCGCAGATCCTGCTCTCTCCACAAATGCAAAGTCCTCTGTGCACGCAGCCTGGAATGCACGGTAATCATCGTCTTTTTTTCCTTTCGCCATCTTTTCCGTTACAATGGTTGAAGCGGATAAACTAGTTGGCTATCTGAAAAAAATTGATTTCTTCACCTTTACAATGACCCGGACATGCTCGCGAGCCATTGGTTCCCGACCCGACCCACGGGTGACCCGTGACCCGTGAAATTTATCTTCAAAACTAATTTCTGTTCACTTTAAAATGACACAGTATTATTAAGAAATATCACAAGTATTTTAAAATCAGTTCCAAACTGATTTTTTTTTTCAACTCAAAATTGTCTGGGAGCCATATGCCGTCACCGGAAGAGCCATATATGGCTCGCGAGCCATAGGTTCCCGACCGCTGCTCTATATAATAAGTTGAAGTGAATCATTCATTCATTCATTCATTCATTCATCTTCAGCCGCTTCTCTGGGGTTGGATCGCGGTGGCAGCAAGCTAAGTAGGGCACTCCAGACGTCCCTCTCCCCAGCAACGCCTTCCAGCTCCTCCTGGGGGATCCCAAGGTGTTCCCAGGCCAGATTGGACATGTAGTCCCTCCAGCAAGTTCTGGGTCTACCCTGGGGTCTCCTCCCAGTTGGACGTGCCTGGTAAACCTCCAAATCAGATGTTCGAACCACCTCAACTGGCTCTTTTCAATGCAAAGGAGCCGCGGCTCTACTCTGAGCTCCCTCCAGATGTCCGAGCTCCTCACCCTATCTCTAAGGCTGAGCCCAGACACCTTATGGAGGAAACTCATTTCAGCTGCAGTGAATTAGAATTAGTGAATTAGATTCATTCAAACATGACATTTGTGTTATATAATATTAGTGCTCTGGGATGTTCTGGGATTTGCCCTGTGATGGCCTGGTGGCGCGTCCAGGGTGTCTCCCCGCCTGCTGCCCCATTACTGCTGGGATAGGCTCCAGCATCCCCGCAACCCTGAGAGCAGGATAAGTGGTTTGGATAATGGATGGATGGATGTTCTGGGATATCTATATTGCTGTGAAATAGGAAAAATTGTTAAGAACTGCTAGAATCTGTTTTAATAATCGGAATGAATGGACAATCATTTTGAAATGAAAATGTGAAATGATGAAAAGTCCTACCCCTGCTACTCGCACCCAAACCTCTAGTCCTTTCCAGGGGACATGGTTACAGAAATGTTCCCTGCATGTTTAAAAACTGCAGCAACTGATGGAGTCTGAATGCTGGGCAGGAAAATTGGATGTGACATCTCTTTGTTGTGCTGTTTGTCCTGATCAGGTTGTGATGTTTTCACGTGGTTCATTTAAATTGTAATGTAGAAGTTGTCTGGTGAACCATCTCTGGATGTTTCTATAGAACAGTTTTGTTGGTATCAGAAAAAGCAAATGCTTGATATTGCTGGACATTTTCACCAGTCGTTCATTCACAGCATCTGTGACACACAGACATGAGTGCATTTAATTTCATTGACTTTTTCCTGTGGTTGTGACAACTGACTTACAAATGTTTAGCAGCAGTATTAGTCAAAATAATGAAATGGGTGATTGAATTATTATTGGAAATGGATGATCCGCTGTGGCGACCCCTAACGGGAGCAGCCGAAAGTGGTAGTAGTAGGGTGATTGAATTATTATTAGTCTGAATTTTTGGCTGAAAAAAGCAGATGTTTGAAATGTTGGTACATACATTCCTTCAACCCACTCTCAATGTCTTCACGTCATAGAAGTCATCACAGAGCTTCATGTCCTGTATCCGAACTAAACTGATTTTTTAAATCACAAAAAAAAACACGAAAGCTGCAGTTGTGGTATTGAAAGAGATTGTGTTTTTATAATTATTACTGTCGCAGACAGGGCGGTCTCCTGGTAAATTTCCATCCATCCATTCTGAGCTGTCTGCTTCCTCAGCTCACCTCCCCCAGACTGGCAGTAAGAAAGGTAGGCTAAACTTTGACCCCACAACATCAAGTCAGTTCTTGTTGTTGTCCTAGTCTAGCTGGAGCATGCTCAGTGTAAGGTGTTGTTTCTCTGCAGAGGACCATCATGGCGCTGGGACACCTGGTGATGTCATGTGGGAATCTGGTTTTTATCGACCTGATTGAACATCTGCTGGCTGAACTAGGACGCAATGAAAACATGTCGACTACCAGGACCTATATCCAGTGTACTGCCGCCATCAGTAGACAGGCCGGACACCGGATTGGTAAGTACAGCAAGAGAAGACTGAAAAACAGTTAGACAGGAAGGCAAACATAAGACAGGATTGATTGGTAGAAAGAGACAGGCAGAAGGCAGACAGACAAGGCCAGATGGACAAACTGACAGAAACAGACTGAAAGACAATGTTTGTTTTTTGTTTATCTGTCTAGCCTGACAGCCATTCGGTAAATAGACAGGTGGTAAGACGGACAGACAGGCAAGCATGCTGGATGTAGGACTGAGAAAAAAAGAAGAAGAAGTAATTGGCTTTTAAAGTCAAGTCAAGTTTATTTATATAGCACATTTAAAACAACCACAGTTGAACCAAAGTGCTGCACAAGCTTAAAATACAATATAAAATAAGTAACACATATGAATATAAAAATAGATGTAAAAAAGACATAGTAAAATAAAGAAATTAAAATGTAAACAATAAAACACAAGAGTAAAAGTATATTTCTACAATAAAATCACGGTGTCTAGCTCAACTTGAATCGAATGCCAGCGAGAAGAGGTAGGTCTTTAACCAAGATTTAAAAGTCTCTGGGGTCTGAGCAGATCTTATGTGTACTGGTAAGTTGTTCCAGAGATCAGGGGCAGCAGCAACTGCAAAGGCTCTGTCACCCCTGTTGTTAAGCCTGGATCTGGGAACATGGAAGAGCATCTGGTTTGCTGACCCGAGTGCTCTGACTGGTGTATGATGATGTATTAGCTCAGATAAATAAGATGGTGCCAGCCCATTTAAAGACTTGAAAACAAGTAATAAAATCTTAAACTGGATCCTAAAACAGACAGGAAGCCAATGAAGGGAGGCCAGTACAGGCGTTATGTGATCACGTCACTTCTTTCCTGTCAGCAGGCGAGCAGCTGCATTTTGTACAAGCTGCAGGTGACGAAGCGACGACTGAGCTACGCCAACATACAATGAGTTACAATAATCTAGACGAGAGGTAATAAATGCATGAATTACCCTTTCAAGATCATTTGGAGGGAGATAGGCCTTTACTTTTCCCAGAAGTTGTAATTGAAAAAAACTCGTTTTGACTACTGAGGTTATTTGTTTGTCAAAGTTAAAAGAGCTGTCAAAAATCACCCCAAGATTCCTAACAGAAGAGTGACTGTAGGAAGCTAAAAGGCCAAGAGCACTATCATAACCATCCAGCAGATCAGGCTTTCCATATACAATAATTTCAGTCTTATTTTGATTTAATTTCAGGAAATTTAACTCCATCCATGTTTTGACATCCTTTAAACAACTCAGCAAAGCCTGTATAGAATCTCTGCTGTTTGTTTTTATAGGCAGATAAATTTGCAAATCATCAGCAAAACAATGAAAAGACATATTATGTTTTTAAAAAATGAACCCCAAGGGCAGCATATACAATGAGAAGAGAATGGGGCCTAAAATGGAGCCTTGGGGGACCCCACAGTTAAGTGGGGCCGCAGCTGAAGAGAATTGGTCTATATGGACAGAAAAGCTTCTATTTGACAGGTAAGACTTGAACCATTCTAGGGCAGTACCTTGAATGCCTACACACAGCTCAAGACATGATAAAAGAATATTATGGTCAACCATGTCAAAGGCAGCAGTCAGGTCCAAAAGCACCAGAACAGTGGAGTTCCCAGAGTCCACAGTTAAAAGAAGATCATTAAAAACTCTTAAAAGGGCTGTTTCAGTACTGTGACGTGATTTGAAACCAGACTGGAACTTTTCACAAATGCCATTAATTTTAGGTGCGTTTGTAATTGTACATAAACTGCTTTCTCTAAGACTTTTGAAAGAAAAGGCAGCTTAGAAATTGGCCTAAAATTAGAAAGAACAGAGGGATCAAGATTGCTCTTTTGATGAGGGGCTGTACTACAGCATGTTTGAAAGCAGCAGGAACACAGCCTGAGAGAAGAGAGGTGTTTATCGAATTTACAATACAAGACCCAACAGTGGTAAAATCATCTTTTATCAGTCTGGGTGGAACACTGTCAAGGGGGCAATCTGAAGGCCTCAAATGGTTAACTACCTCAGATATAAAGGAGAGGGACACAGGCTCAAACTGCTCTAAGACAGCTGGGCACATAGAATAAATAGCAGGATCTGAGGCCGAAGAGGATGGTGAGGTCCTAATAGCAGAGATCTTATCTGTAAAACCTTTAAGAAATTCTTCACAGAGCGTGGGCGTTGGCACGATGCAAGAAGAATCACATGGATTTATAAGAGAGTTAATAGTATTAAAAAGAACCTGAGGCTTATGACAATTGTTGGACACAAGGTTCGATAGAAACTGTGTTTTTGCAGATTTAACGGCTCTCTGGTACTCTGATAAGCAGTCTCTTAGAATTCCTAAGGAGACATGAGGTTGTCTTCCACTTTCTCTCAGCACGTCTACATGTGCGTCTAAGAGCGCGGGTTGTGTCATTGAGCCATGGCTCTGTCACTGGTTTAGGGCATTTGGTTCTAACAGGAGTAACCAAGTCCAATATGTCAGTGCAGGTAGAGTTAAAAAGAGTGGTAATGTCATCAGCACTGAGATTACAAGAGTCATCCAGGGTGTGAAGCATAGAATCTTTAAAAGCAACAGAAAACTGAGACACCATCAAAGGGTTAATTGTGCGCAGGGAGCGTGCCGGGGCACGCAATTTAACCTGAGAACAAGGCAGCATCACAGTAAATAACACAGGCAAATGGTCCGATATACGTGTATCACATATTTCATATTTTTTAAATCATAACCAAGACGGGCCTCCAGACTGTGATGATCATTAATATTTTACGACATTTTTTTTTTTAATTGTGGGATTTTCTTCAAAGGTAGCACTGGTGTGATGGCACAATTAATGGATGTTTAGAAAAAAAATGTTTTTTTTTGCTGTCTCATTGAAATTGTTCTGGTCTGATTGTGCCTTATGAACATCTACAGTAACTGTAGTCACCGTAGAAATGGTACTGAGGCACAACTCCAGCAGGCTATACCCCTCCCCATTCAAGTTGTTATAGTCCAGGCAACCACCAAGTTGTCTGCAGTGCAGGTCCTTGAGCTGCAGTGCGTTGCAGACTGCACTCTTACCAGAAGACCTGCATACCATCCTTGCCGCAGTTATGAATACCTACAGCAGGCTGGATCTATCAGTCAACATCACCAAGACCGAGGTGTTGTGCCAATGGAGGTCTAGCCCCTCACCCATTATGCCTGTCTTCACTATAGAACACCAACCACTCTCAGTTGCTCCATCTTTCAAATACTTGCGCAGCATCCTTTCTGAGGGCTGCAACAATGATCACAAAAGCCATGATAGAATCAAGCAAGCCTCTGTAGCCTTCGGCAAACTCTGACATAAGGTCTTCCAAAACAAACACCTCCACCTGCACACCAAAATTACCATTTACAAAGCTGTCTGCATCGCAACTTTCCTATACAGCTGTGAAACCTGGGTCACCTACAGCCGCCACCTAAGGTTGCTGGAGTGGTTCCACATAAGGTGTCTGCAGTGAATCATGGGGATCACATGGCGTGGCTGTGTTCCTCATGCTGAGATTCCTGCTAGAACAAACTGCAAGAGCACCGACCATCAACCGTTCCAGCTGGCGGGAGATCTGCCACAGAGGTGGAGAACAGCTGGAAATGGAGAGGAATGTAAAAAAACAACAGAAAAGACTGAGGAGACACACAACCATGCCTGCCCCCACTAACTCACACTTCATATGTCCTCCGTGCAATAAAACTTGTGGATCAAGAGTTGGACTCTACAGTCATCAAAGAACACACTGTTAATGAGAAGGGACGTTATCATCGGACATAATGGACTAGCAACCCAGACATGTTGGAAATAATACCTGCAAAACAAAACAGAAAACACATATTGCTAGTCTAACAAACGTAACAAGGCCTATAAAACCTGAAATGTAAAAAAAAAACTGAATGTTGTGAAGGAAATGACACGAACAATACATGTCATAAATAGTGACATGGCATGCACGATGATGTGCAAATTACGCGCAGTCATTTTGACCGCTCATGGTCGTTTTAGGTCGATCTTATCATAACTTTTTTTTGTGCAATTGATCTAAAACTCATTTTAATGCAATATATGCAGTTTTAGGCGCATTCATGGAGCGGCAGGTCTGTATCTTTTTTTTCCCCCCAAAAAGTTATTATACTTTGAAAATCCAAAATGGTCAAAATGACCACCTTGGTCGTTCTAGTAGTTTTTAAAGCTTTAAAGTAAAGCAGTTGTGTTACACAGCACAAAATGTTGTTGGAACTTTTGCACTTGCATTACATTTGAATATGTGCCTCGATAATGCCAACATGTTGGGCCTAATTCTTAAATAAATGAAAAACAGAGAACAGCAATGGTGTTTTGTCTCTTGCTCACCAAGGCGTCCACTGTATCGTACTGAATCCAAATCGTGAGGCCTGAATCACGAGACGTATCGAACCGTGAGATCTGTGAATCGTCCCAGCCCTACTAACTGAATCACAAGACGTATCGAACCGTGAGATCTGTGAATCGTCCCAGCCCTACTAACTGAATCACAAGACGTATCGAACCGTGAGATCTGTGAATCGTCCCAGCCCTACTAACTGAATCACAAGACGTATCAAACCATGAGATCTGTGAATCGTCCCAGCCCTACTAACTGAATCACAAGACGTATCGAACCGTGAGATCTGTGAATCGTCCCAGCTCTACTAACTGAATCACAAGACGTATCGAACCGTGAGATCTGTGAATCGTCCCAGCCCTACTAACTGGATTAGTGAGCATGCATCAAGACATCTCTTTCACACGTCCGATGGTGAAAGAATATTAAAACACTTCTATAATACAGATTCTTTCTTTCATGTCATGCCACAAAACAGAAGCTGTGCCACCATATTGGGCAGCGGTGCTGCCGTGTGACAGGACTGGTGTCAGCAGTGTGACCTTTTAGTCTCGAACCCTGCAGGAAGTTGAGAGGGGACACCTCTGGTTGGATGTATTTGTAAGGAACAGGCTAGTAAAAAACTGTTGAAGTGAATATAATGAGCTCTCCGTCTCTGTCGCTGTCTCTGTCTCTGTCTGTCTGTCTGTCTGTCTGTCTGTCTGTCTGTCTGTCTGTCTGTCTGTCTGTCTGTCTGTCTGTCTGTCTGTCTGTCTGTCTCTCTCACTGTCTGTCCCTCTCTCTGTGTCTGTGTGTGTGTGTGTGTGTCTCTCTCACTGTCTGTCCCTCTGTCTGTGTCTCGCTCTTTGTCTCTGTCTCAGTCCTTCTCTCTCAGTCTCTCTCTGTCTCGCTGTCTCTCTCTCTCTCTGAGCAGAATTGCGAGTGAGTTTACGGAGTAGCAGCATGTTGCTTCAGTGTGAGCAAGTTTCTAATACTTGAACTTTTTCTGTCTCGTCCTTTTCATGCGCTTTTTGTTGTTTTGTTGTGTTTTAGTTAGGTTTTTTCGGTGGTAGGTTAAAGTGGAGTTGTTTTATTTTCGGTAGCGGTGCTACCGGCCTGAGTGGGGCAATATGGCCGCTGTGGGGGGTGCGGGAATGCCGTTTCAAAAATGGACACGCCGGCATGCGATTAAAGTGGCTCCGGTGGTCACATGCTCGGTGGAGGAGTGCTGTCTCGCGGTAGTTGAACATGTATGATATGGAAGCATAAAATCAGCATCCAGAATGAACAGTGCTGTAGTTATGTTTCTTGACAGTGTTGATAAAGTCAACCAGGTGGTGGAAAGTGATGTGGTGATGAAGGACATGTCGACTCCCGTTCTGCCGCTGGCTCATCCTGCGACGACAATCACCATTTCTAATGCTCCCCTGTTCATGGGAAATGCAGCTTTGGAGAAGGAGCTTGCAAGATACAGACAGCTAGTGTCCCCGATAAAAATGGTCTCTTCGGGTTGCAAGTCTCCTCACTTGAAACACGTTGTGTCCCATAGGAGACAAGGTTTCATGATTCTGAGAGATGATGCAGAGGATTTGGATCTGAAGCTTAAGTTCAGGATCGACGAGTTTGACTGCATTGTTTTTGTTACATCTGGTATGATGAAATGTTTTGGCTGTGGGTCGGAGGGGCATTTAATAAGGTCTTGTCCTGACAGGAGTGAGGGTAGGTCTGAGCTTCAAGGGCCACCATCATCCCCTAATGCCACCATGAGCGGCGCATCTCCGGCTGGAGACGGTGCTGCCGAGTCGGCACAGGGCAGACAGGAGGCCGGGGAGCGAGGGGCAGGAGAAATAGACCCAAGTTGTGAAACAGAAAGAGGCCGAGGCTGGGGAACATAAGGAAAACGGATGGACTGAGCAGGCAGGAGAGGAAGGTGTGCAGGTTGAACAGGTTAAAAAAGGTGATCACACTCAGAAGGTAACAGAACTTGGGCAGGTGGAAGCTGATGGCCAGGATGAGCCGGTAGGGAAGGTTGAACAGAATAAAACAGAAAAGGAAAACAGTGAGAACAAGGGTCATAGCAAATTGGCTGGGCGAGAAATGAACTGTGGTCAGAAGACACAAATACAGCAGACTGCTAATAGAGTGGCAGAGTCTGTACTTGAGGAAGAGGAAGAGGTGCTGTTGGATGATGAAATAAAATCAAAAAAGTCTATTAAAAGGAAGCCCACAGAGGGTGGACAGGATAATTTAAAAGCAAAGCGGGTTTCAAAAGGTAAAAAGCCATCCTCCTCTTTGTCTGAGGAGAACACAGAAGAAAGTGATTGTGAGTTAGTTTCCACTCCTCATACACAGTTGGACATAGAAGGGCGCTATGCTTTCGTGAAAATCGGGAAGTTTTTGTAGGTTACCAAGGGTTTGAGGGCGGTCAAGGTGGAAAATTACTTTCCAGACTTGCAACTTTTTGTTGACTTGGTTAAATGTTTTGTGAAAAACACAGGGGATTTGGAGGTAAACACATTTACTGAGCAGGAAATCTTTTAGACTGAAAAAACTTGTACAGAAAGTAAAATTGCAACTCCTCGATGATGTTTAAGACAAGTTTGGTTATTTTTATCGTTTTGGTCAGTGTAAGCCTGTTTTTGGCACAGTTCAGCTCTATTCTCCTCATGTGTAATATAAAATTAGGCACTTAAATCTGAATGGAGCAAGAGATGACATGAAAAGAGCTTCTGTGTTTAAACTGGTTGAGCTGAATAAAATAGATGTTTTGCTTGTGCAAGAAACACATAGCACAGCAGATAATGAAACTGAATGGAAGAGGGATTGGACTGGAAAACTGATTCTCAGTAATAATATTAGTGGTGGGGTCAGGATTCTTTTCTCAAAAGATTTTTTTGCCATGCTCCCTTGAGGTAGAGGAAGTAGTCAAAGGCCGGCTACTGAAAGTAAGAGCACATTAAGAAAACATGAAACTAGTTTTTATAAATGTTTATGGTCCAACCCTTGGCTCCGAAAGATAATTTTTTTTGATGTGTTATTTGATGTTATTAGTAAATGTGACAGTGAGGAGTATATATTTCTGGGAGGGGACTTTAACTGTACAGAGAATTGCAAGCTGGACAGGAACCACGTCCTGCATCTTTTAGTTGGCTCACACGTTTGATTAATTCATGTGAACTAAAAGATTTTTGGAGAACTTTTTATGGGAACCAGAGGCAGTATACATGGACACAGTCAAAAGATAATTTGTTATCCATGGCAAGGCTTGATTGGTTTTATTGTTTTAAACATAATTTTAATGCATTTAAACAATGCAACATACTTCCAGTTTGTTTTTCTGACCACTCTCTTGTACAGTGTTTGGTTTTTATAAGGCGTGTTAAAACAAATAGTGCTTTCTGGCAATTTAACACAGGCCTTCTAAATGATAACAACTTTAGAGATGCTTTCAAGTTTTTCTGGGGCCAATACAGAAACCGAAGGTCTGAATTTAGTTCTCTACAGCAATGGTGGGACATTGGCAAGTGCCAGATAAAGCAGTTTTGCCAGCAGTACACTTGCAATGTCACCAGAGACATAGCCAGAGCTATGAGAGATCTAGAGGATGAAATGGTGGAACCACAGAATTTGGCAGATTCCACGGGAGATAGAGGCCATATAGAGGCTCTCAAATCCAAAAAGTCTGCTTTGGCTAGCCTGCTGGGTATTACAGCACAGGGGGCACTGGTCCGCTCACGCTTTCTGAACGTCACACATATGGATGCTCCTTCTCACTTTTTCTTTAGTCTAGAGCACAAGAATGGGCAGAGCAAAACCATTCACTATCTGCGTACTAACACTGGTGTGCAGCTATCAGATCTTTCTGAGATTCTGAACTATGCAACAGGGTTTTACAGCGATCTCTATGAGAGTGAATTCAAACAGGGTGTGCTGGGGGCTGAATCATTCTATGATGGGCTAAAAAAGGTTGAGGAAGCACTCAATACAGAGCTCGAGGCACAACTGTCCCCTGAAGAACATCATGATGCCCTGCAAGTCTGGAGAGTGGCAGGGCACCTGGTATAGATGGTTTACCTGTTGACTTCTATAAGTCTTTTTGGCCGTTGCTCAGAGGGGATTTGTTGACTGTCCTGAGGAAAAGTGCAACTGAGGGGCGGTCGCCTCAGAGTTGCAGAAGAGCCGTCATTACTCTGTTGCTGAAGAAAGGGGATGTGCAAAACATTAAGAACTGGTGGCCAGTGTCCCTGCTCTGCACTGATTACAAGATCTTTTCTAAGGTGTTAGCAAACAGATTGAGAAAAGTCATGAAGGAGGTTATCCATTTTGACCAGACTTACTGTGTGCCTGGTAGGCTGATCACCGAAAACATTAATTAGGGATGTTTTGGACATCTCTAGTTCATTGGGAGTTGAAACTGGTCTTATGTCCATAGATCAGGAAAAGGCTTTCGACCGGGTTGAACACCAGCACTTGTGGCAAACCATGAAAGCTTTTGGTTTCAGCCCAGTTCTTATAGCTAAGATCAAAGTTTTGTACAGTGACATTGAGAGTGTACTTAAAACTAACGGTGGTTTGAGTGGTCCTTCTAAGATTCCAAAGGGAATTAGGAAGGGATGTTCTTTGTCTGGAATGTTTTACTTTCTGGCCATTGAGCCCTTGTTGCATAAATTGAGGTGTGAGTTGTCTGGAGTTGCTTTTGCGGGTTGCTGCGCAACTTTTAAGCTCTCTACCTATGTGGATGATGTAGCTGTGTATGTAAAGGACCAAAGAGACATTGATGTCGTAGTAAAAAATGTTAACAAATTTGGTCAGATATCATCAGCTAGGGTAAACTGGGGGAAAAAGTGAGGCACTGATGGTAGGAGAGGGACTGAATTGTAAACTCGTGTTACCTGGGGGGTTGACATGGAAAAGGACAGGGATGAAATATCTGGGAGTGTTTGTGAGGAATGAAACTTTTTCAAATAAGAATTGGGAGAATGTTTTGGAAAAAGTAGAAGGGCGTCTTAAGAAGTGGAAATGGATTCTACCAAAACTGTCATGTAGGGGTTGCATGTTAGTAATCAACAACCTGGTGTCATCAACTCTATGGCATCAATTAACATGCATTGATCCTCCAACCAACCTCCTGGCCAAGATTCAGGCTATGCTGGTGAACTTTTTTTGGGACAACTTGCACTGGATTCCTCAGAGTGTGCTGTACCTTCCTAAAGATGAAGGGGGTCAAGGGCTGATCCATTTGGCCGGCACGGGTGCAACCTTCCGCCTCCAGTTCATTCAGAGATTGCTCACTGGGCCTAGCGACTTAGTGTGGAGACCAGCAGCCTGTGCAATATTTCAACGTTGTTGTGGACTCGGAATAGACTTGCCTTTGTTTTTAATGGATATTAACAACTCAAACCTCAACGGATTGTCTGTTTTTTATCATGGGCTCATAAGAGTGTGGGATATGTTCAAGAAGGAGAGAATGGGCTGTTCTGACTCTCTGAGCTAGCTTCTAAAAGAGCCACTGGTGTATGGTGGGCATATGGACACGATCTGTGACATCAGACCCACTGTGTCAAAACTGTTCTACCAGACAAAGTTCGTCACGGTGGGTCAGGTGGTGGAGCTGGCTGAGCCCAATCTTGACAATGCTGCTGCACTAGCATCTCACCAGGGAGGGAAATCTACACGCCTCATTAGTCGGGTGCTATGTAAGTGGAATGGTCAGCTCACAGCAAAAGAACAGGGACTTTTGACATTATACTGTAGTGGTTTTGTTCATCCCAGTTTTGAAGATCCATTTCCTGGTTTAAAAATTGTTCCTGATCTGAAAAACTGCACTGGGCCACTTTTGGATTTGGGAAATTTTCTTAATGAGAGGTCGAATGTACTTAAAGGTAAGACCATGTATAGTATGCTGGTAAAAATCCTGAATAAAGAAAAACTGAGTGGTTGGACTGATATTCCCTGGAGATCCCAGCTGGGCTTGGGGGAGAATGTGAAGCCAGTCTGGAGGGTTTTATACAAACCACCGTTAATTAAAAAAGGTGGTGATCAGCAGTGGAGGGTATTGCATGGCATAGTGGCGGTCAATGCTTTTGTCTGTGTTAGACCCTAATGTGAATAGACAACTGCCCCCATTGTGCCCAGAGAGAAACAGTTTTTCATAGTTTTTTTTTTAGAATATGTGAGGCTTACACCTCTGTTTCTGCTATTAGAATAATAACAGTTCTTTACATCTTCCCTTAACATTAGGTTCACAAGGGAAGACGTAAAGAACAACAGTTTGCCCTTCTTGGACTGTGACATCCAAGGTTTTTAAAGCTCCCCTCAGGTGTTTGTGTTCTTCTCGTTGGGCCTGAGTGCTGCTGGGCACATTGTCAGCTCTGTGTTGCAGAGTTCTGATGACACTCAGTTTGTGTTCCAGCGGGTGGTGTGAGTCGAAAAGTAGATATTGGTCTGAGTGTGTAGGTTTCCTGTAAACCCCAATGTGGAGGCTCCTGTCTTCCCCAATGTGGACATCACAGTCCAAGAAGGGCAAACTGTTGTTGTTGAATGATTGTTTTCTTTTTGGGATTGTTAAAAGATGTGTATTGAGTGTTTGTAATTTGACAAATATTGTTTATATGTTCAAAAAGATTTCAAGTCTGTTTTTTGATATATTTTTTTGTTAAATAAAGACTTGTTTTAAAATGCAAAAAAAATTCCCTTTGTCTCTCTGTCTCTCTCTCTTTCTGTCTCTTTCTCTGTCTGTCTGTGTCTCTGTCTGTCTGTCTCTCTCTAGGGGAGTATTTAGAGAAGATCATCCCTTTGGTGGTGAAGTTTTGTAATGTAGATGATGATGAACTTCGAGAATACTGTATCCAGGCCTTTGAGTCCTTCGTTAGGAGGTAACACACACACATACACTTTTATATACGCGAATATATACACACATAGTACACACACATTACATACCTACACAGACAACACACAAACACTACCACATCTATACATGATACATGAATACACACACACACACACTCTATCATATATGTATTTTATATACACACACATACTGTATTATATATATATATATATATATATATATAATACAGTGTGTGTGTGTGTGTGTGTTTGTGTGTGTGTGTGTGTGATTCACTTGGTGTGTATGTGAATGTGTCTACAGTCATGCACGCTGCCACAGGTTTTTGAATTTATAAATATTTGAGAAGCCACATATTTAGTTACCACAAATATATTAAAATATTTTGCCTGTTCAGACGTTTATGTTGCTTTTCTATAGTGTGTGTGTGTGTGTGTGTGTGTAGTGTTGTTGTTTACCCTGTTTATAGTATTTATCTTGTTTTACCTTGTTTATGTTGTTTGTTTATGTTGTTTATAGTGTTTACCTTGTGTTTTACCTTGTTTATGCTGTTTGTTTATGTTGTTTATAGTGTTTACCTTGTGTTTTACCTCGTTGATGTTGTTTGTTTATGTTGCTATAGTGTTTACCTTGTTTATGTTGTGTATAGTGTTTACCTTGTTTATGTTGTTTATAGTGTTTACCTTGTGTTTTACCTTGTTTATGTTGTTTGTTTGTGTTGTTTATAGTGTTTACCTTGTGTTTTACCTTGTTGATGTTGTTTGTTTATGTTGCTATAGTGTTTACCTTGTTTATGTTGTTTGTTTATGTTGTGTATAGTGTTTAACTTGTGTTTTAACTCGTTTATGTTGTTTGTGTTGTTTATAGTGTTTACCTTGTGTTTTACCTTGTTGATATTGTTTGTTTATGTTGCTATAGTGTTTACCTTGTTTATGTTGTGTATAGTGTTTACCTTTTGTTTTACCTTCTGATGTTGTTTGTTTATGTTGCTGTAGTGTTTACGTTGTTTATGTTGTTTGTTTATGTTGTGTATAGTGTTTAACTTGTGTTTTACCTTGTTTATGTTGTTTGTGTTGTTTATAGTGTTTACCTTGTGTTTTACCTTGTTGATGTTGTTTGTTTATGTTGTGTAAAGTGTTGACCTTGTTGATGTTGTTTGTTTATGTTGTGTATAGTGTTTACCTTGTGTTTTACCTTGTTTATGTTGTTTGTTTGTGTTGTTTATAGTGTTTACCTTGTGTTTTACCTTGTTGATGTTGTTTGTTTATGTTGTGTAAAGTGTTGACCTTGTTGATGTTGTTTGTTTATGTTGTGTATAGTGTTTACCTTGTGTTTTACCTTGTTTATGTTGTTTGTTTGTGTTGTTTATAGTGTTTACCTTGTGTTTTACCTGGTTGATGTTTGTTTATGTTGTTTATAGTGTTTACCTTGTTGATGTTGTTTGTTTATGTTGTGTATACTGTTTACCTTGTGTTTTACCTTGTTTGTGTTGTTTGTTTGTGATTTTTATAGTGTTTATCTTGTGTTTTACTTGTTGATGTTGTTTGTTTATGTTGTTATAGTGTTTACCTTGTGTTTACCTTGTGTTTTACCTTGTTTATGTTGTTTATGTTGTTTATAGTGTTTACCTTGTGTTTTACCTTGTTTATGTTGTTTATAGTGTTTACCTTTTGTTTTACCTTGTTGATGTTGTTTGTTTATGTTGTTTATAGTGTTTACCTTGTTTATGCAGATTGTTTATGTTGTGTAAAGTGTTTACCTTGTGTTTTACCTTGTTTATGTTGTTTGTTTGTGTTTATAGTGTTTACCTTGTGTTTTACCTTGTTTATGTTGTTTGTTTATGTTGTTTATAGTGTTTACCTTGCTTATGTTGTTTGTTTATGTTGTTTATAGTGTTTAGCTTGTGTTTTACCTTGTTTATGTTGTTTGTTTATGTTGTTTATAGTGTTTACCTTGTTTATGTTGTTTGTTTATGTTGTTTATAGTGTTTACCTTGCTTATGTTGTTTATAGTGTTTACCATGTGTTTTACCTTGTTTGTGTTGTTTATAGTGTTTTCCTTATTTATGTTGTTTGTTTGTGTTGTTTATAGTGTTTACCTTGTTGATGTTGTTTGTTTATGTTGTTTATAGTGTTTACCTTGTGTTTTACCTTGTTGATGTTGTTTTTTTATGTTGTTTATAGTGTTTACCTTGTGTTTTACCTTGTTGATGTTGTTTGTTTATGTTGTTTATAGTGTTTACCTTGTGGTTTACCTTGTTTATGTTGTTCAGGTTCATGTTGTTCTTAGTGTCAGAGATATTGTTTACCTGCTTGCTTTCCTCATTCATGTTGTTGTTGTTGACCTGGTTGTTGTGTTCATGTGTGTTTCTTGCCTGGGTTCATGTTGTATTTGACCTGGTTGTTGTGTTCATGTGTGTTTGTTGCCTGGGTTCATGTTGTTGTTCATGGGGTTCTGCTTTGCTAGGTGTCCGAAGGAGGTGTACCCCCATGTTCCCACAGTGATCTCGCTCTGTCTGCGTTACCTGACTTACGACCCCAACTATAACTATGACGATGAGGATGAGGATGACAACGCCATGGACGCAGAGCAGAACGATGAAGATTACCAAGGTACACACACACACTGTGTTGTCCGTCTACCTGTCTGTCTCTCCAGCCAGTGATTGAGTATAGTGATGATGACGATATAAGCTGTCCGTCTCTACCTGTGTGTCTCTCCAGGCAGTGATGATGAATATAGCGATGATGATGATGATATGAGCTGTCCGTCTCTACCTGTGTGTCTCTCCAGGCAGTGATGATGAATATAGCGATGATGATGATGATATGAGCTGTCCGTCTCTACCTGTGTGTCTCTCCAGGCATTGATGATGAATATAGTGATGATGATGATATGAGCTGTCCGTCTCTACCTGTGTGTCTCTCCAGGCAGTGATGATGAATATAGCGATGATGATGATGATATGAGCTGTCCGTCTCTACCTGTGTGTCTCTCCAGGCATTGATGATGAATATAGTGATGATGATGATGATATGAGCTGTCTGTCTCTACCTGTGTCTCTCTCCAGGCAGTGATGATGAATATAGTGATGATGATGATATGAGCTGTCTGTCTCTACCTGTCTGTCTCTCCAGGCAGTGATGATGAATATAGTGATGATGATGGTATGAGCTGTCTGTCTCTACCTGTCTTGTCTCTCCAGGCAGTGATGATGAATATAGTGATGATGATGATATGAGCTGGAAGGTGCGGCGAGCGGCTGCTAAGTGTTTGGATGCTGTGGTTTCCAGTCGTCATGAGATGTTACCAGAGTTCTATCGCTCTGTTTCTCCTGCGCTCGTCTCTCGCTTCAAGGTATGTCCATCTGTCCTCCATCAATCATGATCAGCAGAGAGCAGATCTCCTCCAAGCATATCTCCCCTTTTCTGGTGCTTTCACTTGGCAGAAAACCACCCTTTTCCAGACCTACCACGAGAAGGGACAATACAGAAGCGCTGCCTGTGTATCCCACCTTCTCCGGTGCTTGGGTTCAGGTGAAAAGCCAGTTGAGGAGTTAGCCCTCAACTGCAGTATCAAATGGGATTGTCGGAGGTTTATTTATCACTGCAACCATACAGTGAGAATGGTGCACAAGAACTATTAGGCTGGCAGGTGCAGTAGTATGTGAGATGAGCTGCAAACACACACACATAAGACCAAACACATGATCTCCTCCAGGCTACCGTCTGGCGAAGATAACTACTTTATACTACATACTTACTGGATGATAAACAGTTCATGAGATACTTTTAATCATTTAGGGTTGAAACCATACAGACTTGATAAAGTTACTACATGATGAACAGTTCGTGAGATACTTTTGATCATTCAGGAAGAATTAAAACCATACAGACTTGATAAAGTTACTACATGATGAACAGTTCATGAGATACTTTTGATCCTTTAGGAAGGATTAAAAACATACAGACTTGATAAAGTTACTACATGATGAACAGTTCATGAGATACTTTTAATCATTTAGGAAGGATTAAAGCCATACAGACTTGATAAAGTTACTACATGATGAACAGTTCATGACATACTTTTGATCATTTAGGAAGGATTAAAACCATACAGACTTCATAAAGTTACTACATGATAAACAGTTCATGAGATATTTTTTAATCATTTAGGAAGGATTAAAACCATACAGACTTGATACAAGTTACTACATGATGAACAGTTCACGAGATACTTTTAATCATTTAGGAAGGATTAAAACCATACAGACTTGATAAAGTTACTACATGATAAACAGTTCATGAGATACTTTTAATCATTTAGGAAGGATTAAAACCATACAGACTTGATAAAGTTACTACATGATGAACAGTTCATGAGATACTTTTGATCATTTAGGAAGGATTAAAACCATACAGACTTCATAAAGTTACTACATGATAAACAGTTCAAGAGATATTTTTTAATCATTTAGGAAGGATTAAAACCATACAGACTTGATAAAGTTACCACATTATGAACAGTTCATGAGATACTTTTAATCATTTAGGAAGGATTAAAACCATACAGACTTGATAAAGTTACTACATGATGAACAGTTCATGAGATACTTTTAATCATTTAGGAAGGATTAAAACCATATGCACTTGATAAAAAGTAACTACATGATGAACAGTTCATGACATACTTTTGATCATTTAGGAAGGATTAAAACCATACAAACTTGATAAAGTTACCACATGATGAACAGTTCATGAGATACTTTTAATCATTTAGGAAGGATTAAAACCATGCAGACTTGATAAGGTTACTACATGATGAACAGTTCATGAGATACTTTTAATCATTCGGGAAGGATTAAAACCTTACAGACTTGATAAAGTTACTACATGATGAACAGTTCATGAGCTACTTTTAATCATTTAGGAAGGATTAAAACCTTACAGACTTGATAAAGTTACTACATGATGAACAGTTCATGAGATACTTTTAATCATTTAGGAAGGATTAAAACCATACAGACTTGATAAAGTTACCACATGATGAACAGTTCATGAGATACTTTTAATCATTTAGGAAGGATTAAAACCATACAGACTTGATAAAGTTACTACATGATGAACAGTTCATGAGATACTTTTAATCATTCGGGAAGGATTAAAACCTTACAGACTTGATAAAGTTACTACATGATGAACAGTTCATGAGCTACTTTTAATCATTTAGGAAGGATTAAAACCATACAGACTTGATAAAGTTACTAAATGATGAACAGTTCATGAGATACTTTTAATCATTTAGGAAGGATTAAAACCATACAGACTTGATAAAGTTACTACATGATGAACAGTTCATGAGATACTTTTAATCATTTAGGAAGGATTAAAACCATACAGACTTGATAAAGTTACCACATGATGAACAGTTCATGAGATACTTTTAATCATTTAGGAAGGATTAAAACCATATAGGCTTGATAAAAAGTAACTACATGATGAACAGTTCATGAGATACTTTTGATCATTTAGGAAGGATTAAAACCTTACAGACTTGATAAAGTTGCTACATGATGAACAGTTCATGAGATACTTTTAATCATTTAGGAAGGATTAAAACCATGCAGACTTCATAAAGTTACTACATGATGAACAGTTCATGAGATACTTTAAATCATTCGGGAAGGATTAAAACCTTACAGACTTGATAAAGTTACTACATGATGAACAGTTCATGAGATAATATTAATCATTTAGGAAGGATTAAAACCTTACAGACCTGATAAAGTTACTACATGATGAACAGTTCATGAGATACTTTTAATCATTTAGGAAGGATTAAAACCATATAGACTTGATAAAGTTACTACATGATGAACAGTTCATGAGATACTTTCAATCATTTAGGAAGGATTAAAACCATATAGGCTTGATAAAGTTACTACATGATGAACAGTTCATGAGATATTTTTTAATCATTTAGGAAGGATTAAAACCATACAGACTTGATAAAAAGTTACTACATGATGAACAGTTCACGAGATACTTTTAATCATTTAGGAAGGATTAAAACCATACAGACTTGATAAAGTTACTACATGATAAACAGTTCATGAGATACTTTTAATCATTTAGGAAGGATTAAAACCTTACAGACTTGATAAAGTTACTACATGATGAACAGTTCATGAGATACTTTTAATCATTCGGGAAGGATTAAAACCTTACAGACTTGATAAAGTTACCACATGATGAACAGTTCATGAGATACTTTTAATCATTTAGGAAGGATTAAAACCATATAGACTTGATAAAAAGTAACTACATGATGAACAGTTCATGAGATACTTTTAATCATTTAGGAAGGATTAAAACCTTGCAGACTTCATAAAGTTACTACATGATGAACAGTTCATGAGATACTTTTAATCATTTAGGAAGGATTAAAACCTTACAGACTTGATAAAGTTACCACATGATGAACAGTTCATGAGATACTTTTAATCATTTAGGAAGGATTAAAACCATATAGACTTGATAAAAAGTAACTACATGATGAACAGTTCATGAGATACTTTTAATCATTTAGGAAGGATTAAAACCTTGCAGACTTCATAAAGTTACTACATGATGAACAGTTCATGAGATACTTTTAATCATTTAGGAAGGATTAAAACCTTACAGACTTCATAAAGTTACTACATGATGAACAGTTCATGAGATACTTTTAATCATTTAGGAAGGATTAAAACCTTACAGACTTGATAAAGTTACCACATGATGAACAGTTCATGAGATACTTTTAATCATTTAGGAAGGATTAAAACCTTGCAGACTTCATAAAGTTACTACATGATGAACAATTCATGAGATACTTTTAATCATTCGGGAAGGATTAAAACCTTACAGACTTGATAAAGTTACTACATGATGAACAGTTCATGAGATACTTTTAATCATTTAGGAAGGATTAAAACCTTACAGACTTGATAAAGTTACTACATGATGAACAGTTCATGAGATACTTTTAATCATTTAGGAAGGATTAAAACCTTACAGACTTGATAAAGTTACTACATGATGAACAGTTCATGAGATACTTTTAATCATTTAGGAAGGATTAAAACCATATAGACTTGATAAAGTTACTACATGATGAACAGTTCATGAGATACTTTCAATCATTTAGGAAGGATTAAAACCTTACAGACTTGATAAAGTTACTACATGATGAACAGTTCATGAGATACTTTCAATCATTTAGGAAGGATTAAAACCATATAGACTTGATAAAGTTACTACATGATGAACAGTTCATGAGATACTTTCAATCATTTAGGAAGGATTAAAACCATATAGGCTTGATAAAGTACTTTATGTTCAGGACCCATATAAATCACAAGTGAATGAAGGGCTCACTTTAAAGAAATGTTTTATGAATTATGACGAAATCGTTTGTGATGATATACCACCATCAAAAAGACATGCATGTTAGGGTTAATACTGCTGCCTGTGTCCCCAAGCAAGGCAGTGGTAAGAAGAAGTGGAGTTGGTCCCAGTGCTGCAGCTGGCACTGCTCCTGTACAATAGGGTGGAGTCATGCAGAGAACACACTCAATGTGAGAACACAAAGACAACATAAAGTGGCTGTCTTTCTTCTTCTTAATATGAAAGCATTTATTTGAAACAAATGATCACGTTTCTGAAGCTGGTTTATTCAGCTTTAGTGAGTTGGTAATGCATCATCACAGAATGATTTGTAAATCATTAATTTTTAACAAGATTTAACAGATTACTTGTAGGCATTTGTTACCTGTTCTAAAATTAAAGAAGACAATTCTGTCATCAGACCAGACTCGTTTATTTTGTCATCAGACCAGACTGGTTTATTTTGTCATCAGACCAGACTCGTTTATTTTGTCATCAGACCAGACTGGTTTATTTTGTCATCAGACCAGACTCGTTTATTTGTCATCAGACCAGACTCGTTTATTTGTCATCAGACCAGACTCGTTTATTTTGTCATCAGACCAGACTCATTTTTTTTGTCATCAGACCAGACTCATTTATTTTGTCATCAGACCAGACTCGTTTATTTGTCATCAGACCAGACTCGTTTGTCATCAAACCAGACTAGTTTATCTGTCATTTGACCAAACTGGTTTATGTCGTCAAACCAGGCTATTTAATCTGTCATCAGACCAGACTAATGGGCACTTTGTAACACTGTTTTAGAAAAGTGCTATATAAATAATGTTATTATTATTATCCATCATGTTTTTGCAGGAGCGGGAGGAGAATGTGAAGGCTGATGTGTTTCATGCGTACCTATCCCTGCTGAAGCAGACCAGACCGGCTCAGAGTTGGCTGACTGACCCTGATGCTATGGAGCAAGGAGAGACCCCTCTGACCATGCTGCAGAGCCAGGTGCTACAATACCACTACAATACTCTTCACTGCTGTTTGATGTCTTTCCATCCAGCTTTTTAATCAGCAGCTCTCGCTGCTGATTAAAAAACAAAGAAAGAAAAACCCGACTGGACCGGAGGGTGTGCTCCAATTATCAGGGCATCAGACTGCTCAGCCTCCCTGGGAAAGTCTACTCTAGGGTGCTGGAAATGAGGCTCCAACCGATTGTCGAACCTCGGATCCAGTAGTAACAATGTGGATTCCGTCCTGGCCATGGAACAACAGACCAACTCTTTACCCTTATGGAAGTGCTGAGGGGGGCATGGGAGTTTGACCACCCAGTCTACATGTGTTTTGTGGACTTGGAGAAGGCTTATGACCGTGTACCCCGGGGCACTCTGTGGGGGGTGCTGCAGGAATATGGGGCACCGGGGCAGTTGCTACAAGCCATCTGGTCCTTGTATAACCAAAGTGAGAGCTGTGTCCGCATTCTTGGCACAAAGTCAAACACATTTTCGGTGGGTGTTGGACTCCACCAAGGTTGTCCCTTGTCTCCGATTCTGTTTGTGATATTCATGGACAGGATCTCAAGGTGCAGCCAAGGTGAGGAGTGTTTTTCGTTTTCAGAATTTCATCTCTGCTCTTCGTAGGTGATGTGGTTTTGTTGGCTTCATCAGAACACGACCTCCAGCAAGCACTGGGGCGGTTTGCAGCTGAGTGTGAAATGTCCGGGATGAGAGTCAGCACCTCCAAGTCTGAGGCCATGGTTCTCTACCGGAAAATGGTGGATTGCTCCCTCCGGGTTGGGGATGAGTTGTTGCCTTATGTGAAGGAGTTCAAGTATCTTGGGGTCCTGTTCATGAGTGAGGGTAGGATGGAGCAGGAGATTGACAGATGGATTGGTGCAGCATCAGCAGTAATGCGGACGTTGTACCGGACCGTTGTGGTGAAGAGGGAGCTGAGCCAGGAGGCAAAGCTCTCAATTTACCAGTCAGTCTTCGTTCCAACCCTCAGCTATGGTCATGAGCTTTGGGTAGTGACCGAGAGGGTGAGATCGCAGATACAAGCGGCTGAAAAGAGTTTCCTCTGTAGGGTGTCTGGGCTCAGCCTTAGAGATAGGGTGAGGAGCTCGGACATCTGGAGGGAGCTCAGAGTAGAGCCGCTGCTCCTTCACGTCGAAAGGAGCCAGTTGAGGTGGTTCGGGCATCTGATCAGGATGCCTCCTGGGCGCCTTCCTTTGGAGGTTTTCCAGGCACATCCAACTGGGAGGAGACCCCGGGGTAGACCCAGAATTCGCTGGAGGGACTACATGTCCAATCTGGCCTGGGAACGCCTTGGGATCCCCCAGGAGGAGCTAGAGGGTGTTGCTGGGGAGAAGGATGCCTGGAGTGCCCTACTTAACTTGCTGCCACCACGACCCGACCCCGGAGAAGCAACTGATGATTAATGAATGAATTAAATAACTTTATTCTCTCTCTTTCTCTCTCTCTGTCTGTCTGTCTGTTTGTCTGTCTGTCTCTCTCCTGCTGCAGGTTCCTATGATAGTCAAGGCTCTCCATAAGCAGCTGAAAGAGAAGAGCGTTAAAACCAGACAGTGTTGTTTCAACATGCTGACTGAACTGGTTACTGTTCTGCCAGGAGCGCTGAGCCAGCACATCCCTGTACTAGTACCAGGTACTGTAAATACTACTTGTAATACTGTTATTGATGCCAATATTATAAGACTTACACTACTTTTATTACTGTTAATACTACTGCTACTACTATGACCCTTACTACAATTGTTCTTACTATTATTGTCAGAATTAGATTTGTTGCCCAATACAAGGTAGCCAAAACCTCATTTAACAAAATGTGTACATACATTTTGAAAATAAGCAAGATACTTTCTTTTTTTTTGAAAATCAAACTTGTTTTGTCCCCGATCTCAAGAATCACTGCACTGCTCATTTTCTTGCTACTTCCAGTATTACTGCTGCTACCATTATTATTGCCACTACATGTACTAAGTTACTACTATTTCTATTACTAATATTACTATTCTGTAATCTTTAATAATATTACTATTAATATTATATTATTATATTGTGGAGGATGAAAGAAAGGAGACGAGACCACTTCTCCTTTTGACTACACAGCCGGTGGGTCATCTATTTCTTCCAACTCAAACTAAGTCAGTAGTTCATTCTGCTACCTCAGCCTCGTGTCTACCCACAATACCCTTTGCTAACCCCCGCCCACTGTCTTAAAGGGCCCATCTCTGGCCCGCATGGTGAATACGTAAGCTGCAAGTAGGTCACGACACACGCCCCCCCAGAATTCACCATGACAAAAACAAAAAAAATTAATGTGGCGGGGGACGAATAATGCGGCCAAAACGGCTCCTCTTGACAGGTGTAGGGGCAGGAGAGAGTCCACGCCGAGGGAGCTGGGCCAGTTGAACCGGCCTGTCCCAAGTCCAGCTGAGCCGGCTTGAGGCGGTCCACTGAAACCTTCTCCTGCTTACCACCGACATCCACAACAAAGTTCTTAGCCCCCACAGCCAGCACACGGAAGGGGCCATCATAGGGGGGCCGCAGGGGAGTACGGTGGGCGTCATGCCAGATGAAGATGTACCCGGCAGACTGCAGGTCCTCGGTGATGTAAGACTGAGGGAGGCCGTGCTGCGAAGTTGGGACTGGAGTGAAAACGCCGGCAGCGTCCTGGAACACAGCCCATTGGCGGGCAGCAGACCAGGGTGCCGCGCCGTCTGGGAGAAATTCCCCTGGGACCCGCAGTGACTGGCCGTAAACCAGCTCGGCCAACGAGGACTGGAGGTCTTCCTTAGGGGCGGTCTGCAGGCCCTGTCATTTTGAAAATAAGCAAGATACTTTTTTTTTTGGAAAATCAAACTTGTTTTGTCCCCGATCTCAAGAATCACTGCACTGCTCATTTTCTTGCTACTTCCAGTATTACTGCTGCTACCATTATTATTGCCACTACATGTACTAAGTTACTACTATTTCTATTACTAATATTACTATTCTGTAATCTTTAATAATATTACTATTAATATTAAATTATTATATTGTGGAGGACGACAGAAAGGAAACGAGACCTCTTCTCCTTTTGACCACACAGCCGTGGGGTCGTTTATTCCCTCCAACTCAAACTAAGTCAGTAGTTCATTCTGCTACCTCAGCCTCGTGTTTCCCCACAATACCCTTTGCTAACCCCCACCCACTGTATTAAAGGGCCCGTCTCTGGCCCGCTTGGTGAATACGTAACCTGCAAGTAGGTCACTACAATATAATATATAATACCGATATATAATATGGGTGGCACGGTGGTACATTGGTTAGCGTGGTTGCCTCACAGCAAGAAGGTCCTGGGTTTGAGCCCCAGGGTAGTCAAACCTTGGGGGTCGTCCCGGGTCGTCCTCTGTGTGGAGTTTACATGTTGTCTCCGTGTCTGCATGGGTTTCCTCCGGGTGCTCTGGTTTCCTCCCACAGTCCAAAGACATGTAGGTCAGGTGAATTGGCCGTGCTAAATTGTACCCAGGTATGAGCGTGTGTGTGTGTGTGTGTGTGTGTGTGTGTGTGTGTGTGTATGTTGACCCTGTGTGATGGCCTGGTGGCCTGTCCAGAGTGTCTCCCCACCTGCCACCCAATGACTGCTGGGATAGGCTCTAGCATCCCTGCGACCCCGAGAGCAGGATAAGCGGTTTGGATAATGGATGGATTATATAATTAAATTACCAATATTACTATTCTGCCAGGGAGACTGGGCCAGCACATTCCAGGGTTAGTACCTGGTGCCATTG
Source organism: Lampris incognitus (assembly GCF_029633865.1). Taxonomy (NCBI): domain Eukaryota; kingdom Metazoa; phylum Chordata; class Actinopteri; order Lampriformes; family Lampridae; genus Lampris; species Lampris incognitus. Next base: position 1,437,563 of record NC_079213.1, on the reverse strand, counting down.
ATTTGATGTAGTATCAATGAAGAAGTAGTAATAGTGTGTGTCTCCCTTCAGGTATAATCTTCTCTCTAAATGACAAGTCCAGCAGTTCCAATCTGAAAATCGATGCCTTGGCTTGTCTCTATGTGGTGCTGTGCAGCCACCCAGCCCATGCCTTCCACCCACATATCTCTGCTCTTGTACCGCCTGTGGTGGCCTGTGTTGGAGACCCCTTCTACAAAATCACATCTGAAGCCCTGCTGGTCACACAGCAGCTGGTCAAGGTAAAGGAGCTTTATACCCTTGACTCTGACTCTGCTAGTGCCTTGCTCCAGTCAGTGAATTGCAAAGGAATCAGAAGTCGAGCGAAGCCTCTATAGAAGATGATGCTATTCTATTCTGTTCACCAGGTCATCCGACCTCTTGACAGCCAATCAGAGGGCTCAGAGAGTTTTGACCCCTCCCCCTACATCAACGATGTGTTTAGCTGTACAATCAGACGTCTCAAAGCTGCTGACATCGATCAGGAAGTCAAAGAACGAGCCATTTCCTGTATGGGCCAGATCATCTGTAATCTAGGTAACCAGAGTATATTATCATCACAATCACAACATGTCACAAGACATCGAAGTTTGTGGTTTCTGATGAACTCCCTGTGCTGCTACCCAGGTGACCATCTCCCCTCAGAGCTCCGTGGAACCCTGTTGATCTTTCTAGAGCGTCTGAAGAATGAGATCACAAGGCTGACCACTGTAAAAGGTAAGCCACACACACCAGCCTGATTCCACAATAGGTGAGCAACACCTACTTGGTGTAGCTAATTATTAGCACTCAAGATCTCCAGGCATTTGAAATACTGTGACAGAAAAACTGAGATGATGTCTGGCCAAATAGTAGATTATCTGTATTTTACTGAATGAAGAGCAAACACAGTAAAAAACGTGGATTTTGTATCAGTAGTTGGCTTGATGTATTTTGGGGCCATCTATATGCGTGATACATGTGTTTGCTGTACATATGTAGATGTCGCACGTGGACCTGTTGGGCTTGGTGGCGTGTAGGATAACCTAGCGAACCTCATTTAGCTACAGAGTCAGAAGCAAAAAGAAGTTGGCGTGAAACTGTACATATGAATATATCCTGAAAACACTGTTGTTTTCTGATGAGTAACATGATGTGTTCTTTGACACTACTATCCTGAAGGTGGTTGTGTTACTGGACCAGTATGTGTTCTATGTAGGTGGTGGTGAGGTGGGTGTCTGAGCTCCGTCCAGATGAATGAGAGTCAGCAGGGCTGTTGTGTCACAAACACACACAAAACTGATGGAACCTTAGTTGTACTTATGGATGTAGTACTGTGTGTTGGTGAAGATCTTCTACCAGCTTGTTCTGTCATATCTGCTGGTTAGACAACACCTCCACTTCTTCACACTCAACACTACCTGCCTTCTTCTTCCTCATCTGGCTGCTATGATGTATATTGAAAGCACTATGCACCCTGTCATGGATTCATGGACTGATGAGAAATGATCAGAAAGAAACTTGTGTACATATAAACCTGAAGGGTTGTAGCTTCGAAATGAAGTTTAGATTTGATTTTAAACCTTAATTCTGAGGCTTTTGACATTAAACAGAAGTTCAGTATCTGGTGTTTAAAATGAACTCTGTCAGCCTCCCCATAGTCCCAGAAGATGTAACTGTTGTACGGTTTGTGTGTTGTTGTCATTGTAGCATTGACACTGATAGCGGGCTCTCCGCTGAACATTGACCTAAGGCCCGTTCTCCCTGATGCCGTTCCCATTCTTGCCTCCTTCCTCCGCAAGAACCAGCGGGCACTGAAACTCAGTACCCTGGCTGCTCTGGATATTCTGCTTAGAAACTACAGGTAAGATAACAGACACACTGTTCAGTAGTCAGGAACACTTTATTTGTCATCTCATTTCATGTATTTGTGTACATGAAATGAAACGAAATGTCGTTTTCCCCAGTCCACATCAGTGCAACACAAAGACAGAAACACATATCCAAACTAACACCTATATCCAAACTAAAAAAAAAAAAAAAAAAAAAACCCTGTCCAAGGGAACAAACAGCAGCCACAATGACTGTTGGGAACCGCCGGTCTGCATGGGCTAGCAGTTAGCTTAGCCTGCCCCTTTCCACATCCTATCAGACCACCCTCGGTGTTTCCTCTTCGGGTGCAGCTCTGTGCAGTGCAAGCTCTCTCAGCCAGTCCAACACCAGCTCTTCCAGCAAGACACCCTCGACACACCTCCCTGCACTCCACACGACGACACCAAAAACACCACAATCCACGCCAAGGGAGGCCACCACCAGACTGCCCTCAGTGTTATCGGAACTGCCGGTCTGCGTGGGCTAGCAGTTAGCTTAGTCTTCCCCGCTTAATGAATAGCATGGTTGTGTTTGTACATCAGTGGTGTTATAGCTCTATCAAGAGACTCCAATTGGTCCAGAACGCATCTGCCTGACTTTTAACTTTCACCAAATCCTGGCACCATATCACCCCAGTCCTAAAAGACCTCTACTAGCTACCCATCTCCCACCGGATCAATTACAAAATCCTGGTTCTCATTTATAAAGCCCTTCACAAACTGGATCCCCCATACCTCAGCGACCTCCTCTGCCCCTACCAACCCTCTCGGTCCCTCAGATCCACCTCAGCCTCCCTTCTCTCTACCCCCAGGTCCAACCTCCGAGGCTTTGGTGACAGCCTTCTCCAGGGCAGCTCCCAGGCTCTGGAACTCACTCCCCCAAATCATTAGAGACTCAGAATCCCTCCCACTCTTCCAGTCCCATCTCAAGACACACTTCTTCTCCATTGCCTTCTCGTGCCCCCCCCTTCTTCTCATCCACCCCTAATCTGAGGCAGACTAAGGACCGAACACTCGACCTGCTGCCCCCTGCTCTTGGATTTCCCTCCCCAAGCACACCAGACACTGCTGCGATCTGCCCACATTCAAGTCATTAATCAGAACTCACCTCTTCAGACTTCATCTGTGATTTATGTGATTTCTGTTGTTTGTTTTTCTTCCCCTTTTGTATGTGTTTAAGTGGGAGAGTACTGCTGGCATCGTGTGTGGCTGCCGCTTCTCCCTCTCGTAGCCCCCATTCCCATCCACCCCTGTACGTCTGTGTTATGTTTATCTGTTGTCTTGTTTCACCCCGTTTATTGTAAAGGCCCTTTGAGTGTTAGAAAAGTGCTATATAAGTTCAATTTATTATTATTATTATTATAATTTTAATGATGTCATTTGTTCAGTGATGGATGATGAATTAATTTTTACCAATGTTTTCAGATAATGTTATTTCTGTCTGCTTCTACAAGTCTTTGTTTCAAAGCTGCTGTAAATTTGTGACATCGTATTAAAGAAGGAGTTCGGTGAGGTTATGGAGGAGGACTTTCGGTCGGCCTCAAGGAAGTTCTGGCAAACCATCCGGTGACTCAGGAAGGAGAAACAGGACTGGAGATGTTGTTGGGCAGTGGAAAGAACACTTTGAGGTGCTCCTGAATCTGGCTAACACGTCCTCAGTGGAGGAGGTAGAGTCTGATGACTCAGAGGAAGCCATATCCCTGGCGGAGGTCTCTGAGGTAGTTAAAAAGCTCCTCAGTGGCAAGGTGCCGGGTGTGGATGAAATTCACCCTAAGATGCTGAAGGCTGTGGACATTGTTGGGCTGTCTTGGCTGACATGCCTATTCAGTGTCGTGTGGAGGTTGAGGACAGTACCTGTGGAATGGCATACTGGGGTGGTGGTTCCCATATTTAAAAAGGGGGACCAGAGGGTGTGTGCCAATTATTGGGTATCTGCTCAGCCTCCCTGGGAAAGTCTACTCTAGGGTGCTGGAAAGGAGGCTCCGACCGATTGTTGAACCTCGTATCCAGGAGGAACAATGCGGATTCCGTCCTGGCCATGGAACAACAGACCAACTCTTTACCCTTGCGGAAGTGCTGAGGGGGGCATGGGAGTTTGACCATCCAGTCTACATTTGTTTTGTGGACTTGGAGAAGGCTTACGACCGTGTACCCCGGGGCACTCTGGGGGGTACTGCGGGAGTAAGGGGTACCGGGGCAGTTGCTACAAGCCATCTGGTCCTTGTATAACCAAAGTGAGAGCTCTGTCCACATTCTCGACACAGAGTCTGACACATTTTCGGTGGGTGTCAGACTCCGCCAAGGTTGTCCCTTGTCTCCGATTCTGTTTGTGATATTCATGGACACGATCTCAAGGCACAGCCAAGGTGAGGAGTGTGTCCATTTTGGGAACCTCAGAATTGTATTTTGCTCTTCGCAAATGATGTGGTTTTGTTGACTTCATCAGAACATGACCTCCAGCCCGCACTGGGGTGGTTTGCAGCTGATTGTGAAATACCCGTGTGAGAGTCAGGACCTCCAAGTCTGAGGCCATGGTTTTCTACCTGAAAATGGTGGATTGCTCCCTCCGGGTTGGGGATAAGTTGTTGTCTCAAGTGAAGGAGTTCAAGTATCTCGGGGTCTTGTTCATGAGTGAGGGTAGGATGGAGCAGGAAATTGACAGGCGGTTGGTGCAGCATCAGCAGTAATGTGGACATTGTACCAGACCGTTGTCGTGAAGAGGGAACTGAGCCGGAAGGCAAAGCTCTCTATTTAGTAGTCAGTCTTCGTTCCAACCCTCAGCTATGGTCATGAGCTTTGGGTAGTGACTGAAAGGGTGAGATCGCGGACACAAGCCGCTGAAATAAGAGTCCTCCATAGGGTGTCTGGGCTCAGCCTTAGAGATAGGGTGAGGAGCCTGGACATCTGGAGGGAGCTTGGAGTAGAGCCACTGCTCCTTCACGTTGAAAGGAGCCAGTTGAGGTGGTTCGGGCATCTGATTAGGATGCCTCCTGGGCGCCTTCCTTTGGAGGTTTTCCGGGCACATCCAACTGGGAGGGGACCCCGGGGTAGACCCAGAACTCGCTGGAGGGACTACATGTCCAATCTGGCCTGGATACGCCTTGGGATTCCCCAGGAGGAGCTAGAGGGTGTTGCTGGGGAGAGGGACGTCTGGTGTGCCCTACTTAACTTGCTGCCACTGCGACCCGACCCCGGAGAAGCCGCTGAAGATGAATGAATGTATTAAAGTTGTAAAAAAAAAAAAAAAAAAAAAACTGCTGAAGTTTGTGGACGACACAAGCATCATCGGCCTTATCCAGGATGGTTACGAGTCTGCATATAGATGGGAGGTTGATCAGCTGGCCCTCTGGTTTAGCCATAACAACCTGGAGCTGAACATGCTCAAAACAGTGGAGATGACAGTGGACTTCAGCAGGAACCCCCCAGACACTGCCCCCCCCCACCATACTCAACGTATGGTGAGGGGGGGCAGTGTCTGGGGTGAAAACCTACAGATTTCTGGGTTCCACAATCAGCCAGGACCAAAGGTGGGCATTCAACATAGACACAATCATCCAAAAGGCCCGGCAGAGGATGTACTTTCTCCACCAGCTCAGGAAGTTCAACCTGCCTCCGGAACTGCTGATTCAGCTCTACACTGTAATAATCCGGTCTGTCCTCTGCACATCCGTCACTGTCTGGTCTGGATCGACCACCAAACAGGACAGGGACAGACTACAATGGACAGTTAGGTCTGCAGAGAAAATCATTGGTGCCAACCTGCCCTCCATTCAGGACTTACACACCTCCAGACTCAGGAAACGGACAGGCAACATCACTGCAGACCCATCACACCCTGGTCACAACCTGTTCCAACTCCTCCCCTCTGGTAGGTGCTACAGAGCACTGTACCCAAAACAACCAGATATAAAAACAGTTTCTTTCTGCGGGCTGTCATTCAAATGAACACTTAACACTGTCAATAAACCAACCATGTTGTATATACTGCACTTTACATGTTGTATATACTGTACTGTACATATTGTATCTACTGTACTGTACATGTTGTATATACTGTACATGTTGTATCTACTGTACATGTTGTATCTACTGTACTGTACATATTGTATCTACTGTACTGTACATGTTGTATATACTGTACATGTTGTATCTACTGTACTGTACATGTTGTATATACTGTACATGTTGTATATACTGTACTGTGCATTGTACATATACTGGTACACTCTGTCATGTCCATCTACCTCAGGCATGTATGTCAGTAACATGTATTTCAGCATCTCTGATATATTCTCTGCACCACTGCACTTTATCAGCTCTTATTTCACCTGTATGAGTCAGTCCTTGTGTATATATATGTGAATATTGTTATGTTGTAGTGTTGTTATTCTATGGTAAGTACAGAGATAGCCACGACATCAGAGTCACATTCCATGTATGTGAAGACCTACATAGTATATGTGCAGACCTACATGGCCAATAAACATGATTCTGACTCTGATGTATCTATATATGCAGTGCATTCAGCTGTGAAGGTGGCTTTAGACTAGTATTTGTACAGTATTTGTATTAGTAATGTGTATACGTACTGTATTGTGTTACACAGTTCAGCAGTGACTCCAGCGATGGTGGATGCCGTGTTAGCAGAGCTTCCTCCTCTGATCTCAGAGAGCGACATGCATGTTTCCCAGATGGCTCTGAGCTTTCTCTCCACGCTAGCCCACACACACCCCTCCTCACTGGGCCAGCTGAGTGGCGGGGCCATCCTAACACAGCTCATCACGCTGGTCCGATCCCCACTCCTGCAGGGAGGAGCCCTCGCAGCCATGCTCGACTTCTACCAGGTACTTACTCGGTGTGTGTGTGTGTGTGTGTGTGTGTGTGTGTGTGTGTGTGTGTGAACTTTATTCAGCTTTGAAAAGAGAAATAATTTACCCAAAATCCACCATTAATACCTGACTCAGGCCGGTACCTCTCTATGGACTGACCTCTCTGCTGTAGAGAAAGACAGCAAAAAAACATTAAAACCACAGCTGGTCTGCTAGGTGTCAGTGAGAAGTCCAGAAGGTCACATGTTCATATTACCTCTGCTCTTACATATTCCCAACACCATGCAGACACAACGTTTAGTGGAAGAAACGTTTCATTGTCATCTAAGTGACCTCTTCAGTCTCACCTGACTGCAGGTGTCCCACCCTTATAAACAGCATGGTGGCGTTACAACCGAACGAACGGTCAGTTTCATATGCAAATTGCCGTGACTATTAACTAGCGTTATAATGGCCACGTGTACTATTCACAGAGGCTTGGGGAATGTTTGCAATCACAGCATTGTAAGATGGTGACAGATGTACTCTTACCTGCAGTCAGGTGAGACTGAAGTGGTCGCTTAGATGATGATGAAACATTTCTGTCAATAAATGTGGTCGGATGAACTGATTCAACTTTCTTTGATGAAAAAGCGGTGGCGGTATTTGTTTCATAGTCAGTCAACGCTGGTGTAGCAACACAACAATTCTTCGTCGCTGCTGCTGTTATGATCTTGAATTCATCAGTTTGAAATGCAGACCACATTATCTTCTGAGAAAATTCACTTCAACTGTATTAGTTGTGTTTACATCCCACCACAAGCTAATGCTAACACAGCCATTAGTGAACTCTTCCAACACATTTCCCATGTTGAAAACTCCAACCCTGACACGTCTGTCATCATGTTAGGTGATTTCAACCATATGAACCTGTCCCTCGAACTCCCAAATTATTAAGAAACAAGTCACTTGCCATAGCAGAGAAAACAAAACATTGGATCACTGCTACATCTCAATTTCGAATGCTTAGCGCGCATTCCCGAGGGCTCCACTGGGGAAGTCCAACCACGCCGTGTTACTCCTCATCCCAAAATACAGACAAAAGCTTAAATCCATCAAGAAAACCTCCAAATCTGTCAGGTCCTGGTCCTTGGATGCCATTGAAACACTTCAAGGGTGCTTTGAATGCACTAATTTAGTGCAGCTTTCGACTCCCTCAATGAACTCACTGACACAGTGATGTCATACATCAAGTTCTGCGGGGAGATGTGCATCCCTACCAAAACAGTGACATTGTATGGTAATAAAAAACCCTGGTTCTTACACAAAGAAAAGAACTGGGCGTACAAAAACAGAAACATGGATTAGTACAGAGCAGCCAAGTATACGTTGCATGCTGCAATAAGAGAAGCTAAGTCAAAGCTACGCAACAAAATTGGAACAATTCTCTTCCAGTAACTCAAGAGCAATATGGAAAAATCTTAAGGAAAGACAGATTACAAAAAACACCCCTGCTCCCCTCCAGATAATGACCATAACCTCCCAGATAAATTAAATAAATTTTGTGCAAGGTTTGATAAACCTAGTCCACCAGCCATCCCCCTGCTCCCACTCCAATGCCACCCCTTCTGCATCCAGGAGGATGAGGTGAGAGCTACATTCAAGAAGCTGAACACTAGGAAAGCAGCAGGGCCAGACGGCATCAGACCTACTTTATTGAGCCACTGTGCAGCACAACTGGCCCCAATATTTTCCACCACATTTAACATCTCTCTAAGCCCATGTACTGTCCCACAGTGCTCCCAGCTCTCTACCATCATTCCTGTGCCAAAGTCCTCAAAGATCACCTGCCTCAATGACTTCAGACCAGTTGCCCCAACATCTATGGCCATGATGAGGGTATCATTCTGTCATACTTGGAATCTTGCACCTCCCCAATGATGGACCCTATCAAGCCAACTGGTCTGTTGAGTTAGCAAGCAGTTAGCATAGCCCTCCACCATGCCCCGCAACATCTGGAATCACAACACCTACACACACATCCTGTTCATAGACTTTAGTTCCACCTTCAACGTCATCAACCCCCTCAAACTCTTTACCATACTCTTGGATATGAACATTGACCCAGCCATATGCCACTGGATTCAGAGCTTCCTGTGGAACAGGCCACAGAGGGTGAAGGTTAATAACCTAACCTCACACCCTCTTACCCTCAGTACAGGTGCTCCTCAGGGCTGTGTGCTCTCCCCCTGACTCTTCTCACTTTACACCACCCACTTCACATCCACGGCTAGCTCTGTGAAAATAATAAAATATGTAGACGACACAACCATTGTAGGCCTCATCTACATCAATGATGAAACCCAGTATCCCACTGCAGTAGACCAAGCTGTCACTTGGTGCACAAACAACAACTTTCTTATTAAATGTATTTCTAGTTGTTCCCCTTTTCCCACCCAATTAACCCAATGGCATATGGCCAGAACTCTTGTCGAATAACTCCCCTGGCTCACGTTTCCACAAGGAGATAGTCGTAACACCAGCTTCCTTCAAATTTGTGTTTTCTGCTCTCGCTATTTTACACGCTGAAGCCTCGCATGGACTGCATTACCTTAAGGCCACGAAGGAGATGTAGGGAGAATGCTTTCAGTTGCTTGGCTGCAGGCGCCCGGATGGGCCAGAGGGGTCGCTGGAGAACAACGAGTCCCGGAACACTACACCGATCTACACCCACTATCCCTTGGGTAAGGCTGGCCTAATGAATACCTTACCCCGTGGACGCTCTGACCATGACCGGTTACATTGAGTCTGGGATACGAACCTCCCAGCCACATGACGAGCGGATTGTAAGAATGGCGGTTTATTCTGCTCGGCCATCAGAGTGGCTGGTACAAACAACAACTTTCTACTTAATACAGCCAAAACCCAAGAACTCGCTTGCAATGCATGCCAGATCCCAAAACACCCATACAAATGAACGGAGACCCCATCACCACCACTGACTTTTTAAAATCCCTTGGAACATACATCAGAACCAACCTGAAGCGGAAAATTAACACTGAACGCATCACTGCAAAAGCTCAACAACGACTTGACTTTATTAGGCAGCTTAAAAAATACCAGATTGAACATCAACTGCTCGTTCTGTTTTACTCAGCCATTACTGAGTCATCATAACATCTTCTATTACAGTATTATAGTATTACAGTATTACAGTATGGTACGGCGGCACAGACAGTCAAACACGGAAAAAAACTGCAGCGGATTGTCAACAAGGAATCCAAAATCGTAGGCAACCCACTCTCCTCAGTTGAATCTCTACATACTAACCAGACTGTAAAGCAAGCAAAGAAGATCACCTCTGACCCCTCACATCCTGCTCATCACCTCTTCCAGCTCCTTCCCTCAGGGAGGTGCTACAGCTCACTGTCCACTAAGACTAAACACTTCACAAAGTTTTTCCCCCTAGCCATCAGGACTCTGAATTCCTCCCTGTAGTCCCCTCCTCACACACCACTGGCATAAACACCACCATTTACCTGATTGTTATGCGTGATATGTTTGTTTCTGTTATTGTGTAACTGTGTTGCTCGTGATAATATGTGGAGTGTCTGCTCTTGCAATTTCTCTTTCCTTGGTCATGTGGCTAATAAACTATCTATCTATCTATCTATCTATCTATCTATCTATCTATCTATCTATCTATCTATCTATCTATCTATCTATCTATCTATCTATCTATCTATCTATCTATCTATCTATCTATCTACTGTAAACTTAAAATGAAATAGAGAATTCACATCTTCAGAATTATATTGAAGATAAAAACTTGATGATAATTGCTTATTAAAAATATTATTTGTATTAACATTTATTAATATTCTTAAGCTATCACCCTAAATACTTTAACAAGGTCCACTGATGTGGATTTCAAATCCACCTATTTCAGTGCATGGTTCAGCAACAAATCTCTCCAACTTTGTGAAGGTTCACAACTGAAACAGATCAGACCAGTCCAGATGGCCTGTCGAACTTTGAGAGAAAGTTGTGAGGAGATGAAAACCTGCTGTAAAGTCCGTTATAACAACATAAAAAATAAACAAAGCACAACCCAGACGTGAGCAAGATCGGGCCATCCTCCTAAACTAAGAAACTATGAAGCTAAGGTGTCAGAAACGTGAAGTTCCAGTAGCATCCTTACCTGGTTAGACTGTCATGGTAGGATCAGCTGATATCAACATGCTGGAGTGAATGTCTGACTCTCAGGACATGACATACAGGATACTCACTTATGCTAACTGGTGTTTAACTGTCAAGATATGAATCACGGGTTTTATGAGCACTCTCACCTGTCTGTCTGTCTGTCTGTCTGTCTTGATATTATTCTGTCTGCCTGTGTAGGCGTTGGTAGCCACAGACACTCCTGGTCTTGGTTATATGGACTTGCTGCGGATGCTGACGGGACCAGTGTATGCCCAGATTTCTGCGTTAGCTCATAAACAGGCCTACTGCTCCATCGCAAAATGTGTGGCTGCCCTTACGACCGCCTGTCCCAGAGAGGGCCTTGCAGTCGTCGGACAGTTCATCCAGGTAGCCTGCCTTTCTGCTGGCTGTCTCTCCCTGTCTTCCTGCCTTTGTGTCTCTCTGTGTGTATGTCTGTAGCGAGTCAGTTCCTCTAGGTCATCTGATTGATGTTACTGCTGTTTAAGTAGGTGGGCAGAGCTTGGGACTGGTGGGCGGGGCTATAGAAGCACTTAGTTTTACCTGTGGTTTATTTGTTGTCTAATCAGGAAGCATCAAAAGTTTTCTGGTGTTTCTCCTCAACCGACAGGATGTGAAAAACAGTCGCTCAACTGACTCCATCAGACTGCTCGCTCTGCTCTCATTGGGTGAGGTGGGGCATCATGTAGACCTCAGCAGCCAACCGGAACTCAAGACGGTCATCTTGGATGCATTCTCTTCTACCAGCGAAGAGGTCTCTGTCTGTCTCGCTGTCTGTCTGTCTCTGGATTTCAGTAACTTGACATGATCAGGTTTGTCAGCTGTCTCTCTCGCCCTGTTTCTCTCTCTGGCTGTCTGCAGGTCAAGTCTGCAGCCTCCTATGCTTTAGGGAGTATCGCTGTAGGGAACCTCCCAGAGTATCTCCCCTTCGTGCTGCAAGAGATCTCGTCTCAGCCCAAACGCCAGTACCTCCTCCTGCACTCCCTCAAAGAGATCATAGGTAAGCACATTTCATCCATGTTCTCCTAAATATGTTAATAAATACCACTTCCTCATTCATGTTCCAGATGAATAGCATAAAGCTACGCCTGTAAACCAGCATGTGAGGAAGAGAAGGAAGTCTCCTAATCCATCAGAAAAACAGAAGGAGTTTTATGTTACGTTGGCCTGTGTTCAACACCACACATTTCATCAGTTTGAATAGTGGCGTTACCGCAGCAGACACACAACAGATCTAATAGTGGGGGTTAACACGGTTTCTTCAACAGAGCCCAATGGTGGTGAGGTAAGTAGAAGGTGGTTACCTAAAACTTACTCAAATAAGAAAACAGCCGCATACAAAGCAGTTCAGCTGTATATTAAAGAACGCCTGCAGTCAAAATCTTGATTTCTGTAGTTTTTACATCTGTAGTTTTTACATCATAATTTGTAGTAACTTCTGTTATAAAACAAAGTTTAAAATGTTCTAACTGTTAGTTATCCCTGTGTGTGTGTGTGTGTGTGTGTGTCCACGGCAAATCTCGCAAAATACCGGACCTGTCAACCTAACATGTTTTGTTCAGTTATCACTGTATGATGAAGAACCTTGTGGTTGCGGTGATTGAAAACCGTTTGTTCTTGCTAACACCGCTCCCCCTCTTCATTCGCTCTCTAGCTCGCTTGACCAGCGCTGCTTCTGTCGCCGCCCAGTCTGAGTCAACCGTGCGCATGCGCCCCTCACATCTATGGTTGACACGGATGGGACAACGACGTGATAAAAAGTTATTAAAAGAATTTTTATAATCCAAAAAAAGTGAAATTGATAAAGGAACAACTTTCTGCAGGTTGCGGTCAAGCTAACTGTGGATAAATCAGTACCGGTGTTTCATAACGGCTGACAAACGACAACCCATTAAGACCGAACCTAACATTTGGGTGTATATCCCTTTAAGATTGGGTGAGACATTTGCATGCTTCTCCCTTCAGAGCCGGATGTGACGTGGCGCGTTTTAGATGATGTCATCATCTTCAAGACAGGTGACCGATGAAATGCATGGTGATTTGCTGAAATACACGTGGGGAAGGCAAAATGCATTATTGGATGCATTTCCCCCCAGCATTCTCAGCCCGTCTTATCATCTTAGCACCATGTGGACCACAAAAAAGTTTGTAAAGCTGTGCTTCAGATGGTGACAGGCTGACGACCTGAGCGAGGGAGCAGCGTTGATGCTGAGGACAGCAGTTACTGTGAGGATGAAAACTGACTGTGAAGATCCAGTCCCAGGTTAGGATGTGACTGCTGAGCTACTAGCCGAGGCGCAGGAGCTACCAGCCGAGGCGCAGGAGCCACCAGCCGAAGCTCAGGAGTCCCCAGCCGAGGCTGAGGAGCCACCAGCCGAAGCTCAGGAGCCACTAGCTGAGGCTCAGTGGGCGAGAGACACGTTGGAGCAGGAGGAGGATTTCGGCGAGTTTGCTGGATTGCGGATTTAAAAAAAAAAGTTAATGAACATTAGAGCAAAGGCCATAATTTCCAATTTAAGCCAAAGGTTTAAGCTCCCAAGTGGCTTTATTTCCTGTTTTGACCTGCTGCAGAGGCTGAGAAATTAAAGTTTTAGTGAATGCTGACAGGTATGTTAAGTTTTTCAGAAACCCTCAGGTGTTGGAGGTTGTTTCCAGGCACTGCTGTACGTTGTAGAATGGTTTTTAGAGAGCGCCTCGCATCATAATAGGTTAAAAAAGAAGCGGAGAGACTGAAGATGGATCCTTCAACCATGTTATGAGTGTTGTCGTTGCATAGTTTGCAACTCCGCTGTTGGCAACACGTGTTTGGAACAGCACACATCACAACAATCAGCCGAGCCAACAGAGTCACCACGACGAAGACCTGTGTTCATATAAGCTGATGACTGTCACATGAAATAATTACTTAAATAATGATAAATACCCCCATCACTTCTCCTCTCAGCCTGAATAAGCCTGACAACGTTCATATCAGCCATGCCTGGTTCTGCTGCAGTAACATGACAGCCAGCACGCCAGTCAAACATCAGCACCATGCTGAATGGTACGGCAGCTGCGAGGTGCAGGCCAGGCTGTTGACAAACTCGGTTGTAGGTTTATTTATGAAGCAGTGTGGCCGTTCCAGCGAGTAAACAAACGATGTTCCTGTCATTTCCCCCTCGTCACTTCTAAAAGATCTATGGCAACATGGCTGACAGCAGCTTATACCGCTGTCCACAGCTAAATGAAGTTAGCCACAAAGCTAGCTGATGCCATGTGTATTGGTGACAGACCAGCGATTAAACTGTAGCGTTTAACTTATACTGCCTGAAGAAAGCCGTGGTAAATATGTCTGTGACTTGCATGTCTGTAGTTACAGTCACTGCATTGGAAATAGTTAAACCAGAGGGGACCCGTAGATAAACGTGAGCTGAACAAGTATCGAACATGGCTTATCCAGCTACACACAACACACAGCAGTTAACTGGTACTGATTTATCTGCTTATTTTGTTTTTATTCATTCTTTATTTTCTCACTGTTCATTTCTATAAAGCTCGACAATGTATATTAGTGTTAAATATTATTTTATACAGTTATTTGATTATGAACGCAGCCTTCTGAGACCGATGCTTGGTCATATCGGTGCAAAATCAAGAAACAAACAACATAGAAAAGGTCGATTTTCATTCCAGCTCAAAAATTCACTTTATCAGCCATCATATCAGTAATTGATGAATTAGGGTCACATCCTTCTTCAACTTCCACCATTTGATCCTTGGCTCTGCCTTCACTCGCTTCCTCTTCTTGGTCTCCCAAGTCATCCTACAGACCACCATCTGATGCTGCCCAGCTACGTTCTCCCCTGTCACCACCTTGCAGTCTCCAATCCCTTTCAGATCGCGCCTTCTACATAAGATATAGTCCACCTGTGTGCACTTTCCTCCACTCTTATACGTCACCCTGTGTTCCTTCCTCTTCTTGACATATGTATTCACCACAGCCATTTCCATCCTTTTCACAAAATCCACCACCATCTGTCCTTCCACATTTCTCTCCTTGACACCATACCTACCCATCACCTCCTCATCGCCCCTGTTCCCTTCACCAACATGCCCATTGAAGTCCACTCCAATCACCACTCTCTCCTCCTTGGGTACCCTCTCCACCACGTCGTCCAACACACTCCAGAATTCTTCTTTCTCTTCCATCTCACACCCAACTTGCGGGGCATATGTGCTGATAACATTCAGCAATAAACCTTTGATTTCCAGCTTCATACTCATCACTCTGTCTGACACTCTCTTCACCTCCAGCACACTCTTGACATACTCTTCCTTCAGAATGACCCCTACCCCATGGTAGAAGAGTTTGAACCCACCTCCGATACTCCTGGCCTTACTCCCCTTCCACCTGGTCTCTTGCACACACAGTATTCCTACCTTTCTTCTCTCCATCATATCAGCCAGCTCTCTCCCTTTACCAGTCATAGTGCCAACATTCAAAGTTCCAACTCTCACCTCCACACTCCTACCCTTCCTCCTCTTCTGCTGCCTCTGGACATGTCGTTCCCCTCTCCTTCTCCTTTGCCCAACAGTAGCATAGTTTCCACCAGCACCCTGCTGGTTAACAGTACTGGTGGTGGTTGTTGGTAACCGGGGCCTCAACCGATCCGGTATGGAAATCTGATTTATGATCCGCATATTTGATTTGGCGAAGATTTTAGGCCGGATGCCCTTCCTGATGCAGCCCTCCCCATTTATCCGGGCTTGGGACCGGCACTAAGGATGCACTGGCTTGTGCATCCTCAGTGGCTGGGTTCCTCTAGGATACCCTGATAAACTTGGGAATTCATTTTCCCCTCTGATGGCACGCAGTCCAGTCCTGAGGCAACAAAACAGCCCCAAATCATGATGATTTCTCCACCATACTTCACTGTTGGGATGATGTTTTCATGTCGGTATGCGGTGCCCCTTTTACGCCACACGAAGTGCTGTGTGTTCTTCCCGCACTGTTCAGCTTTAGTTTCAACAGTCCACAAAGCATTTTCCCAGGAGCGTTGCTGAGTGTCAAGGTGGTCTTTGGCAAGCTTCAGGCACAGTGATGTTTTTTTTGTTCAATTTTTTGCGTATAGCGGACTCATGAACAGAGGTGTCAGCTGGCTCCAGGGATTCCTTCAAGCCTTCAGCTGTTACTCTAGGCTTCCTCTTTACCTCAGCAAGCCTTCTGCCTTGTGCTTTTGGAGTCCTCTTAGCTGGGCGCCCACTTCTTGGGAGAGTAGCCACAGTACTAAGTCATCTCAGTTGTCTACAGACCATTTGTCTGGCTGGACTGATGAATATCTAAACCCCGAGATTACTTTGTAACCCTTTCCAGCTTATGCAAATAAGCAGTTCTTGATCGGAGGTCTTTTGAGGTCTTTTTTGGTGAGGCGTGGTTCACATCAGCAGGTGCTTCTTGTGAATAGCAATCTCAAAATGTTTGAGTGATTTCTGTAAGTCAGAGGAGCTGTAACCCACACCTCCATTCTCGTGTCATTGTGTGGGCTCCAGGTTTGCTAGCTCCTGACTCTCATCAGCTGTAGTTGAGTCAGAGCCTCGGGGTTCACGTGTTCCGGGGTGTTCAGTATGGACAACAATACAATAACTTGTGTTGTTGTTAAACCAGATTGTGTTTGGTCATTATTGTAACTTAGATGACGAACACACCATATTTTGGGCGTCTATTCCGTTGCCTACCAACACGGGGATCACCGGTTCGAATCCCCGTTTTGCCTCCGGCTTGATCCGGCGTCTCTACAGACACAATTGGCCGTGTTTGCGGGTGGGAAGCCGGATGTGGGTATGTGTCCTGGTCGCTGCAGCAGCGCCTCCTCTGGTCGGGACGCCTGTTCGGGGGGAGGGGGAACTGAGGGGAATAGCGTGATCCTCCCACACACTACGTCCCCCTGGTGAAACTCCTCACTGTCAGGTGAAAAGAAGCGGCTGGTGACTCCACATGTATGGGAGGAGGCATGTGGTAGTCTGCAGCCCTCCCCGGGTCAGCAGAGAGGGCGGAGCAGAGACCGGGACGGCTCGGAGAGCGGGGTAACTGGCTGGATACAACTGGGGAGGAAAAGGAGGGAAATCACAAGAAACAAAAGAACAGACCATATTTTAAGACAAATTAATACAAAAATGCAATTCCAAAGGCTTCACCTACTTCTTCTTTCCAGCCTTGTGTGTGTGTGTGTGTGTGTGTGTGTGTGTGTGTGCGTGTGCGTGTTATAATAATGTGTGTGTGTACTATATTGTTTGTGTGTGCGTGTTATTATAATGTGTGTGTGTGCTGTATTGTGTGTGTGTGTGTACTATATTGTTTGTGTGTGCGTGTTATTATAATGTGTGTGTGCTGTATTGTGTGTGTGTGTGTACTATATTGTTTGTGTGTGCGTGTTATTATAATGGGTGTGTGTGCTGTATTGTGTGTGTGTGCGCTATATTGTTTGTGTGTGCGTGTTATAATAATGTGTGTGCGCGCTATATTGTTTGTGTGTGCGTGTTATAATAATGTGCGTGTGTGTGTTATATTGTTTGTGTGTGTATGTTACATTGTGTGTGTGTGCTATATTGTTTGTGTGTGTGTATTATAGTAATTTGCGTGTGTGTGTTATATTTGTGTGTGTGTACTATATTGTGTGTGTGTGTGCTATATTTTTTGTGTGTGTGTTATAATAATGTGCGTGTGTGTGTAATATTGTGTGTGTGTGTGCGTGTTATAATGTGTGTGTGTTATAATGTGTTATAATGTGTGTGTTATAATGTGTGTTATAATGTGTGTGTGTGCTATACTGTGTGTGTGTGTGTGTGTGTGTGTGTGTGTGGGGGGGGGGTCAGGATCAGCCTCAGTATCAGGACTGAAGCCCTACGTGGAGTCTGTGTGGTCTCTCTTGTTGAAGCACTGCGAGTGTCAGGAGGAAGGAACCAGGAATGTGGTGGCTGAGTGTCTGGGAAAACTCACCCTGATCGACCCCGAGACCCTGCTGCCCCGGCTCAAAGGATACCTGCTCTCTGGTACCTTCACTCTTCCCATCCATCCTTCCATACTACTCTTCTTAGTATATACGCATAACTCTGTTCACCCAGGGAGAAAGGATACTATCTATTATGTTGTGTTAATTATAAATTCTTCATTGTTAGTACTTGTATTATTTGCTATGTAGCTAATCCATATATTATATATTATCTATTACTTTTTTATAGATTATTCTATATTATATCATATCATTATATATATTGTTATAATATATGATATTATTATAATATATGAAATATTATATTATATATTATTAGATTAGGTTGGTTACTGCTGAGGTTTTGTTATTTTCTGAGTTTCTACTGTTTTCCTGTTGTCATCTTGTCAGTGGGCTGTTAGCTTGTGCTGTGTCTAGTCGTCGAGCGACACGGCGGCCGTATTCCACCTCACGCTGTGTCTAGTCGTCGAGCGACACGGCGGCCGTATTCCACCTCACGCTGTGTCTAGTTGTCCAGCGACACGGCGGCCGTATTCCACCTCACACTGTGTCTAGTCATCCAGCGACACGGCGGCCGTATTCCACCTCATGCTGTGTCTAGTCGTCCAGCGACACGGCGGCCGTATTCCACCTCATGCTGTGTCTAGTCGTCCAGCGTCACGGCGGCCGTATTCCACCTCACGCTGTGTCTAGTTGTCCAGCGACACGGCGGCTGTATTCCACCTCATGCTGTGTCTAGTTGTCCAGCGACACGGCGGCCGTATTCCACCTCACGCTGTGTCTAGTCATCCAGCGTCACGGCGGCCGTATTCCACCTCATGCTGTGTCTAGTCATCCAGCGTCACGGCGGCCGTATTCCACCTCATGCTGTGTCTAGTCGTCCAGCGTCACGGCGGCCGTATTCCACCTCATGCTGTGTCTAGTTGTCCAGCGACACGGCGGCCGTATTCCACCTCATGCTGTGTCTAGTCGTCCAGCGACACGGCGGCCGTATTCCACCTCACGCTGTGTCTAGTTGTCCAGCGACACGGCGGCCGTATTCCACCTCATGCTGTGTCTAGTCGTCCAGCGACACGGCGGCCGTATTCCACCTCATGCTGTGTCTAGTCGTCCAGCGACACGGCGGCCGTATTCCACCTCATGCTGTGTCTAGTTGTCCAGCGACACGGCGGCCGTATTCCACCTCATGCTGTGTCTAGTCGTCCAGCGACACGGCGGCCGTATTCCACCTCATGCTGTGTCTAGTTGTCCAGCGACATGGCGGCCGTATTCCACCTCACGCTGTTTTCTAGTTGTCCAGCGACATGGCGGCGGTATTCCGCCTCACGCTGTTTGACTTGATGTCTGCCTCTGTTTGAACCACATTCTCTACAGGCTCGTCCTATGCCAGGAGCTCCGTGGTCACAGCCGTGAAGTTCACCATCTCAGACCAACCGCAGTCTATCGACCCTCTGCTGAAGAACTGTATAGGTAACACACACACACACACTCTCTCTCTCTCTCTCTCTCTCTCTCTCTCTGCCTCTGTCTCTCTCTCTGTTGATCCTCTGCTGAAGAACTGTATAGGTAACACACTCTCTCTCTCTCTCTCTCTCTCTCTCTCTCTCTCTCTCTCTCTCTCTCTCTCTATTGACCCTCTACTGAACAACTGCAGATGTGTGTAACACACTCTCACACACACAATCAAGTCCAAGTCCTAGTTTCAAGTGGGTTTGCTCTGCCCCCCTGTGCTGATCTTCCAGGTGACTTCCTGAAGACTCTTGAGGACCCAGACTTGAATGTGCGTCGTGTTGCCTTGGTAACCTTCAACTCAGCAGCCCATAATAAGCCCAGTTTGATCCGAGAGCTGCTGGACTCAGTTCTACCGCATCTTTACAACGAGACCAAAGTCCGAAAGGAACTAATCAGAGAGGTAGGCCTCATGTAGCATCCTGTCCTCTGTGGAAAGCTCTCATACATGTGGGTGTGTAGTAATGATGACATGATGAACTCACTAGTCACCACGACCAGACACATACTGCTCTCTCTCAGATCCATCACTTCAAAACTCACTAGTCACCAGGACCAGACACATACTGTTCTCTCTCAGATCCATCACTTCTAAACACACTATTCACCAGGACCAGACACTTAATATTCTCTGTCAGATCCATCACTTCAAAACTCACTAGTCACCAGGACCAGACACTTGCTGCTCTCTCAGATCCATCTCTTCAAAACTCACTAGTCACTAGGACCAGACACTTGCTGCTCTCTCTCAGATCCATCACTTCAAAACTCACTAGTCACCAGCACCAGACACTTACTGCTCTCAGATCCATCAATTCAAAACTCACTATTCACCAGGACCAGACACTTAATATTCTCTGTCAGATCCATCACTTCAAAACTCACTAGTCACCAGGACCAGACACTTGCTGCTCTCTCAGATCCATCACTTCAAAACTCACTAGTCACTAGGACCAGACACTTGCTGCTCTCTCTCAGATCCATCACTTCAAAACTCACTAGTCACCAGGACCAGACACTTGCTGCTCTCTCAGATCCATCACTTCAAAACTCACTAGTCACCAGCACCAGACACTTACTGCTCTCAGATCCATCAATTCAAAACTCATTATTCACCAGGACCAGACACTTACTATTCTCTGTCAGATCCATCACTTCAAAACTCACTAGTCACCAGGACCAGACACTTGCTGCTCTCTCAGATCCATCACTTCAAAACTCACTGGTCACCAGGACCAGACACTTACTGCTCTCTCTCAGATCCATCACTTCAAAACTCACTAGTCACCAGCACCAGACACTTACTGCTCTCAGATCCATCAATTCAAAACTCACTAGTCACTAGGACCAGACACTTGCTGCTCTCTCTCAGATCCATCACTTCAAAACTCACTAGTCACCAGGACCAGACACTTGCTGCTCTCTCAGATCCATCACTTCAAAACTCACTAGTCACCAGCACCAGACACTTACTGCTCTCAGATCCATCAATTCAAAACTCACTATTCACCAGGACCAGACACTTACTATTCTCTGTCAGATCCATCACTTCAAAACTCACTAGTCACCAGGACCAGACACTTGCTGCTCTCTCAGATCCATCAATTCAAAACTCACTATTCACCAGGACCAGACACTTACTATTCTCTGTCAGATCCATCACTTCAAAACTCACTAGTCACCAGGACCAGACACTTACTGCTCTCTCTCAGATCCATCACTTCAAAACTCACTAGTCACCAAGACCAGACACTTGCTGCTCTCTCTCTGATCCATCACTTCAAAACTCACTAGTCACCACGACCAGACACTTACTGCTCTCTCTCTGATCCATCACTTCAAAACTCACTAGTCACCAGGACCAGACACTTACTGCCCTCTCTCAGATCCATCACTTCTAAACACACTAGTCACCACGACCAGACACTTACTGCTCTCTCTGATCCATCACTTCAAAACTCACTCGTCACCAGCACCAGACACTTACTGCTCTCAGATCCATCACTTCAAAACTCACTAGTCACCAGCACCAGACACTTGCTGCTCTCTCAGATCCATCACTTCAAAACTCACTAGTCACCAGCACCAGACACTTACTGCTCTCAGATCCATCAATTCAAAACTCACTATTCACCAGGACCAGACACTTAATATTCTCTGTCAGATCCATCACTTCAAAACTCACTAGTCACCAGGACCAGACACTTGCTGCTCTCTCAGATCCATCACTTCAAAACTCACTAGTCACTAGGACCAGACACTTGCTGCTCTCTCTCAGATCCATCACTTCAAAACTCACTAGTCACCAGCACCAGACACTTACTGCTCTCAGATCCATCAATTCAAAACTCACTATTCACCAGGACCAGACACTTAATATTCTCTGTCAGATCCATCACTTCAAAACTCACTAGTCACCAGGACCAGACACTTGCTGCTCTCTCAGATCCATCACTTCAAAACTCACTAGTCACTAGGACCAGACACTTGCTGCTCTCTCTCAGATCCATCACTTCAAAACTCACTAGTCACCAGGACCAGACACTTGCTGCTCTCTCAGATCCATCACTTCAAAACTCACTAGTCACCAGCACCAGACACTTACTGCTCTCAGATCCATCAATTCAAAACTCATTATTCACCAGGACCAGACACTTACTATTCTCTGTCAGATCCATCACTTCAAAACTCACTAGTCACCAGGACCAGACACTTGCTGCTCTCTCAGATCCATCACTTCAAAACTCACTGGTCACCAGGACCAGACACTTACTGCTCTCTCTCAGATCCATCACTTCAAAACTCACTAGTCACCAGCACCAGACACTTACTGCTCTCAGATCCATCAATTCAAAACTCACTAGTCACTAGGACCAGACACTTGCTGCTCTCTCTCAGATCCATCACTTCAAAACTCACTAGTCACCAGGACCAGACACTTGCTGCTCTCTCAGATCCATCACTTCAAAACTCACTAGTCACCAGCACCAGACACTTACTGCTCTCAGATCCATCAATTCAAAACTCACTATTCACCAGGACCAGACACTTACTATTCTCTGTCAGATCCATCACTTCAAAACTCACTAGTCACCAGGACCAGACACTTGCTGCTCTCTCAGATCCATCAATTCAAAACTCACTATTCACCAGGACCAGACACTTACTATTCTCTGTCAGATCCATCACTTCAAAACTCACTAGTCACCAGGACCAGACACTTACTGCTCTCTCTCAGATCCATCACTTCAAAACTCACTAGTCACCAAGACCAGACACTTGCTGCTCTCTCTCAGATCCATCACTTCAAAACTCACTAGTCACCAGGACCAGACACATACTGCTCTCTCTCAGATCCATCACTTCAAAACTCACTAGTCACCAGGACCAGACACATACTTTTTTCTGTCAGATCCATCACTTCTAAACACACTAGTCACCACGACCAGACACTTACTGCTCTCTCTCTGATCCATCACTTCAAAACTCACTAGTCACCAGGACCAGACACTTACTGCCCTCTCTCAGATCCATCACTTCTAAACACACTAGTCACCACGACCAGACACTTACTGCTCTCTCTCAGATCTATCACTTCAAAACTCGCTATTCACCAGGACCAGACAATTGACCCTTCGCTAAGCCCCGCCCCCTTGGTTACTGTTGCTATGCCTGGCAAGCTATCGCCTGTCCGCCAAATTTAAACATGGTGTTTATTGTCATGTCAGTGACAGATATTCCAGGTGAATTGACATCCAATTTCTGGAAAAGCAAGGAGATATCAGAGAGAAGTAGACAGGAAGGCTTGCAATATGCATTTGAAAGCTACATCCACAATATAATTTGTCAACGTGTGAATGGAGGGGAAATTAAAATGGAGGCTAAAGCCTACAGGTCCCAATATAAGACCCAGGCACCCCACGTCTTAACTATTCACGTTAAGGACAAGGAGATAAATGAACAACATTGCTCGTGTACAGCAGGGTAAGACAATATAGATAGTTGTATTTTAAGTTGTATTTTAAGCTGACGTTTAGTTATGACTCCATATAGCCTACTAGCTAGCTTTTGGATCTCGCTAACATTAGGCTTTGTTTTAGCTAGCCAGGCTAGCCAGCTGGATCAGGGGAGCTCACATGCACTTTCCCGTTTGTTTAAAGTGCATCAGGATATTGCTCACATATCGTGGGCTTGATCCATACACTGGATCTTATAAAGGCAAGAACAGAAGAGGCAGCTAAGTCCTGCACAAGTTTGCCACAACAATGGCACAAACCAAGAGGTGGTAAAATAAAGGCTGTGCCCGTATCATCGGTGGTGGTCGCAAAGGCTAGACAAGATCGAAAGCGGAGACCAGTTGACTGTCACTACACCTACAACATACAAAGTTAGGTATCAGGTTTGGTGGAACCGAACTAAAATGTAACGTGCATTGTTAGTACTAGATAGCTAACCTAGCTAGCTAGGCTAGCTAACGTTAGCAAGCTTACCTTGGAGCAAACAAATGTGTTTTTGTTTATCCTCGATGGATTCAGCTGTGAGTGAGGTCTTCCACACTGTTTGATCCACATTCGACATTTTTCCTCTTGTGTTTTAGGCTTAGGAAAAGCCCAAAATACGACCCCACCCTCCAAAATTTTAGGATATCTGCTGTCTGATTTGCAGGTACCGTAAGCGCACCGCTTCGGCATTTCCTCGATAGCTTGCCAGGCCTCCCCTGCTTAGTAACGGTTACTAATGTAGGATTTGACAGTGGCTGTTCTAGGGCGGGGCTTAGCGAAGGGTCAATTACTGCTCTCTCTCAGATCCATCACTTCAAAATGAACTCTCTTTGAACATGTCACGCATTTGTCATTATGTTTGACATTTTATAGACTGTTAATTGATTTTATAGACTGTTAATTTATTAATGGAAAGTCATCATCAGCTGCAGCCCTGCTGAATAGCACTGGAACGTCTGGAAATTACCGTTCAGGATGTCAAGCTGTCCTTCATCTTAGGAAATAAGCCTGAGTTGTTTTTTACATTTTACAACTGTGGTTTGAATTGAAAGTATTCAGTTTACCAATGGACATAGTACTGTTGAAGTATCCAGTAGTACTAAAACATGCACTTCACCAACAGATGTAGTTCTCTCTACATGGTAATGATGAAGAGCTGCTGAGGACGAGCTAGTTAGCATAGTTGTTGTAATGCCTTGTGTGTGTGTGTGTGTGTGTGTGTGTGTGTGTGTGTGTGTGTGTGTGTGTGTGTGTGTGTGTGTGTGTGTAGGTTGAAATGGGACCATTTAAACACACAGTAGATGATGGCTTGGACCTGAGGAAGGCAGCGTTTGAGTGTATGTACACTCTGCTGGACAGCTGTCTGGACCGGTTGGACATCTTTACCTTCCTAAACCACGTAGAGGACGGACTTAAAGATCACTACGACATTAAGGTGCTGACACACAACCCATATTTACCCAGCTAATACTTCACCAGTACACTGTTTGTTTCACAACCCATATTTACCCAGCTAATACTTCACCAGTGCACTGTTTGTTACACAACCCATATTTACCCAGCTAATACTTCACCAGTACACTGTTTGTTACACAACCCATATTTACCCAGCTAATACTTCACCAGTACCATCAGTTTGTTTCACAACACATATTTACCCAACTAATACTTCACCAGTACACTCAGTTTGTTACACAACCCATATTTACCCAGCTAATACTTCACCAGTACACTCAGTTTGTTACACAACCCATATTTACCCAGCTAATACTTCACCAGTACACTCAGTTTGTTTCACAACCCATATTTACCAGCTAATACTTCACCAGTGCACTGTTTGTTACACAACCCATATTTACCCAGCTAATACTTCACCAGTACACTGTTTGTTACACAACCCATATTTACCCAGCTAATACTTCACCAGTACCCTCAGTTTGTTTCACAATCCATATTTACCCAGATAATACTTCACCAGTACACTCAGTTTGTTACATAACCCATATTTACCCAGCTAATACTTCACCAGTACCCCCAGTTTGTTACATAACCCATATTTACCCAGCTAATACTTCACCAGTGCACTCAGTTTGTTACACAACCCATATTTACCCAGCTAATACTTCACCAGTACCCTCAGTTTGTTTCACAACCCATATTTACACAGCTAATACTTCACCAGTACACTCAGTTTGTTACACAACCCATTTTTACCCAGCTAATACTTCACCAGTACCCTCAGTTTGTTTCACAACCCATATTTACCCAGCTAATATTTCACCAGTACACTGTTTCACAACCCATATTTACCCAGCTAATACTTCACCAGTACACTCAGTTTGTTACACAACCCATGTTTACCCAGCTAATACTTCACCAGTACACTCAGTTTGTCACACAACCCATATTTACCCAGCTAATACTTCACCAGTACCCTCAGTTTGTTTCACAACCCATATTTACCCAGCTAATACTTCACCAGTACCCTCAGTTTGTTTCACAACCCATATTTACCCAGCTAATACTTCACCAGTACACTCAGTTTGTTACACAACCCATTTTTACCCAGCTAATACTTCAGCAGTACCCTCAGTTTGTTTCACAACCCATATTTACCCAGCTAATACTTCACCAGTACACTGTTTGTTTCACAACCCATATTTACCCAGCTAATACTTCAGCAGTACCCTCAGTTTGTTTCACAACCCATATTTACTCAGCTAATACTTCAGCAGTACCCTCAGTTTGTTTCACAACCCATATTTACCCAGCTAATACTTCACCAGTACACTGTTTGTTTCACAACCCATATTTACCCAGCTAATACTTCACCAGTACACTGTTTGTTTCACAACCCATATTTACCCAGCTAATACTTCACCAGTAACCTGTTTGTTTCACAAGCCATATTTACCCAGCTAATACTTCACCAGTACCCTCAGTTTGTTTCACAACCCATATTTACCCAGCTAATACTTCAGCAGTACCCTCAGTTTGTTTCACAACCCATATTTACCCAGCTAATACTTCACCAGTAACCTGTTTGTTTCACAAGCCATATTTACCCAGCTAATACTTCACCAGTACACTGTTTGTTTCACAACCCATATTTACCCAGCTAATACTTCACCAGTACACTGTTTGTTACACAACCCATATTTACCCAGCTAATACTTCACCAGTACACTGTTTGTTTCACAACCCATATTTACCCAGCTAATACTTCACCAGTACACTGTTTGTTTCACAACCCATATTTACCCAGCTAATACTTCACCAGTAACCTGTTTGTTTCACAAGCCATATTTACCCAGCTAATACTTCACCAGTACCCTCAGTTTGTTTCACAACCCATATTTACCCAGCTAATACTTAAGCAGTACCCTCAATTTGTTTCACAACCCATATTTACCCAGCTAATACTTCACCAGTAACCTGTTTGTTTCACAAGCCATATTTACCCAGCTAATACTTCACCAGTACCCTCAGTTTGTTTCACAACCCATATTTACCCAGCTAATACTTCAGCAGTACCCTCAGTTTGTTTCACAACCCATATTTACCCAGCTAATACTTCACCAGTACACTGTTTGTTTCACAACCCACATTTACCCAGCTAATACTTCACCAGTACACTGTTTGTTTCACAACCCATATTTACCCAGCTAACACTTCACCAGTAACCTGTTTGTTTCACAACCCATATTTACCCAGCTAATACTTCACCAGTACACTGTTTCACAACCCATATTTACCCAGCTAATACTTCACCAGTACACTCAGTTTGTCACACAACCCATATTTACCCAGCTTATACTTCACCAGTACACTCAGTTTGTTTCTGACGTTGTCTCATCGAGCTTTTATCCAAAGCAACTCACAGAAGAGTAGCAGTTTAGAGACAGCCATGAGTTACCCTGCAGGCATGTGTGAGTACTGAACAGTCGTGCTGTCGTAGTCAGAAACAGGTGTTGTCAGGTGTAATTAGCATGACATTGACATGGTTAGTCAACCAACAGTGCCGCGAATGATAGCAGAGTCCAAAAAATGCTACAGTGTACCAGTCGCACATGGAGACCATTTGTGGATGCTATGAGAAGTTTTGTACTGTTGTTGACTCTGCGCCCCCCTGTGGCCAAAAGCGGAAGTGTTGAACGGCTTCATTGTCTCATAGACCTCCATTCATGCTCTGGTTATCTGCCATTCATGCTCTGGTTATCTGGTGTATTAGTTTAGTAGAGAAGAGTGACGATGGAGGGTTGTTTTAGAAGAACAGCTGTTTGTCAGATGTACACCCATGAGCTAACGTGTCTCTAGTTGTGTCCCTGTGTCTCGTCTGTGTGAAGCAAATCATTTGGTCAGATTTAAGGGAATCCCACCCGGAGACAAACATTAGCAATCATTCACAGAAGGTTGAGTCAGTTCATCTGGACACAATGTTTACTGACAGAAATGTTTCATCATCATCTAGGTGACCTCTTCAGTCTCACCTGACTGCAGGTGTCCCCACCCTT
This sequence comes from Lampris incognitus, assembly GCF_029633865.1. Lineage (NCBI taxonomy): Eukaryota > Metazoa > Chordata > Actinopteri > Lampriformes > Lampridae > Lampris > Lampris incognitus. The sequence goes on along the minus strand of NC_079213.1, from coordinate 1,409,653 downwards.
ATAAACAATACAGTGGCTGCAGGTGTCTCACCCTTATAAACAATACAGTGGCCGCAGGTACCCCCACCCTTATAAACAATACAGTGACTGCAGGTATCCCCACCCTTATAAACAATACAGTGACTGCAGGTGTCTCACCCTTATAAACAATACAGTGGCTGCTGGTGTCTCACCCTTATAAACAATACAGTGGCCGCAGGTACCCCCACCCTTATAAACAATACAGTGACTGCAGGTATCCCCACCCTTATAAACAATACAGTGACTGCAGGTGTCTCACCCTTATAAACAATACAGTGGCCGCAGGTGTCTCACCCTTATAAACAATACAGTGACTGCAGGTGTCTCACCCTTATAAACAATACAGTGACTGCAGGTGTCTCACCCTTATAAACAATACAGTGACTGCAGGTGTCCCCACCCTTATAAACAATACAGTGACTGCAGGTGTCTCACCCTTATAAACAATACAGTGACTGCAGGTGTCTCACCCTTATAAACAATACAGTGACTGCAGGTATCCCCACCCTTATAAACAATACAGTGACTGCAAGTGTCCCCACCCTTATAAACAATACAGTGACTGCAGGTGTCCCCACCCTTATAAACAATACAGTGACTGCAGGTATCTCACCCTTATAAACAATACAGTGACTGCAGGTGTCCCCACCCTTATAAACAATACAGTGACTGCAGGTGTCCCCACCCTTATAAACAATACAGTGACTGCAGGTGTCCCCACCCTTATAAACAATACAGTGACTGCAGGTGTCTCACCCTTATAAACAATACAGTGACTGCAGGTGTCCCCACCCTTATAAACAATACAGTGACTGCAGGTATCCCCACCCTTATAAACAATACAGTGACTGCAGGTGTCTCACCCTTATAAACAATACAGTGACTGCAGGTGTCCCCACCCTTATAAACAATACAGTGACTGCAGGTATCCCCACCCTTATAAACAATACAGTGACTGCAGGTGTCCCCATCCTTATAAACAATACAGTGACTGCAGGTGTCCTCACCCTCATAAACAATACAGTGGTATAACGACCCAAACCAACAACCAGTTTCATACGCAAATAGGGGCTTGAGCATTAACTAGACTTTAAACTCTAGTTAATGCTCACAGCAACTTGCATATGAAACCAATCATTTCAATGGCAAAGCACAGAGGACTGGGGAATAGTTGCAATCACAGCATTGTAAGATGGTGACAGATGTACTCTTAGCCCCCAGGTTCAGGGATGGTCGTTCCTTCTTCACATAGATGGCCTGTTTGACTCCCCGTTCAAACCAGCGTTCCTCCCTATCAAGGATATGTACATCCTCATCCTTGAAAGAGTGGCCACTGACCTGTAGATGGTGCAGACTGTGGAGTCCTGGCCTGTAGATGGTATAGACTGTGGAGTCCTGACCTGTAGATGGTGCAGACTGTGGAGTCCTGGCCTGTAGATGGTGTAGACTGTGGAGTCCTGGCCTGTAGATGGTGCAGACTGTGGAGTCCTGGCATGTAGATGGTGTAGACTGTGGAGTCCTGGCCTGTAGATGGTGTGGACTGTGGAGTCCTGGCCTGTAGATGGTATAGACTGTGGAGTCCTGGCCTGTAGATGGTGTAGACTGTGGAGTCCTGGCCTGTAGATGGTGTAGACTGTGGGGTCCTGGCCTGTAGATGGTGTAGACTGTGGAGTCCTGGCCTGTAGATAGTGTGGACTGTGGAGTCCTGGCCTGTAGATGGTGTAGACTGTGGAGTCCTGGCCTGTAGATGGTGTGGACTGTGGAGTCCTGGCCTGTAGATGGTGTAGACTGTGGAGTCCTGGCCTGTAGATGGTGTAGACTGTGGGGTCCTGGCCTGTAGATGGTGTAGACTGTGGAGTCCTGGCCTGTAGATGATGTAGACTGTGGAATCCTGGCCTGACATGTTAGCTGTCCTGTGTCGTGCCATCCTTTTGGCCAGCGTCTGTTTAGATTCCCCAATGTACAAGTCATGGTAATCCTCCCGGCACTTAACAGCTACACTATATTGCTGTTTGTGCTGGGGGACCCGATCCTTGGGGTGGACCAACCTCTGGCTCAGCATGTTTGTCAATAAACGTGTCCAGATGGACTGATTCAACTTCCTGTGATTTTATTACCCCTGTTAATGAGCATCAAGACATCAGGAATTTGGCGGCATGGTGGTCCAGTGGTCAGCGCTGTTGCCTCACAGCAAGAAGGTCTTGGGTTCGAACCCCAGGCAGTCCCAGGTCCTTTCTGTGTGGAGTTTGCATGTTCTCCCCGTGTCTGCGTGGGTTTCCTCCGGGTGCTCTGGTTTCCTCCCACCACCAAAAAGACATGCCTGTTAGGGTTAATACTCCTGTCTGTGCCCCTGAGCAAGGCAGTGGAAATAAGTGGAGGTGGTCCCTGGGTGCTGCAGCAGCCCACTGCTCCTATACAATAGCATGGTTACACACAGAGAACACATTCACTACGAGAATCTCTACTACTACTTTCGGCTGCTCCCGTTAGGGGTCGCCACAGCGGATCATCCGTTTCCATTTCTTCCTGTCTTCTGCGTCTTCCTCTGTCACACCAGCCACCTGCATGTCTTCCCTCACCACATCCATAAACCTCCTCTTTGGCCTTCCTCTTCTCCTCTTCCCTGGCAGCTCCATATTCAGCATCCTTCTCCCAATATACTCAGCATCTCTCCTCCACACATGTCTAAGCCATCTCAATCTTGCCTCTCTTGCTTTGTCTCCAAACCGTCCAACCTGAGCGGTCCCTCTAATTTAATCGTTCCTAACCCTGTCCTTCTTCGTTACTCCCAGTGAAAATCTTAGCATCTTCAACGCTGCCACCTCCAGCTCCTCCTCCTGTCTTTTCGTCAGTGCCACTGTCTCCAAACCATATAACATAGCTGGTCTCACAACCATCTTGTAAACTTTCCCTTTAACTCTTGCTGGTACCCTTCTGTCACAAATCACTCCTGACACACTTCTCCACCCACTCCAACCTGCCTGCACTCTCTTTTTCACCTCTCTACTGCACTCCCCGTTACTTTGGACAGTTCACCCCAAGTATTTAAACTCAAATGCCTTTGTCACCTCCACTCCTTGCATCCTGACCATTCCACTGTCCTCTCTCTCATTCACGCATAGGTATTCCGTCTTGCTCCTACTGACTTTCATTCCTCTTCTCTCCAGTGCATACCTCCACCTCTCCAGGCTCTCCTCAACCTGCACCCTACTCTCGCTACAGATCACAATGTCATCCGCGAGCATCATCGTCCATGGAGACTCCTGCCTGATCTTGTCCGTCAACCTGTCCATCACCATTGCAAACAAGAAAGGGCTCAGAGCCGATCCTTGATGTAATCCCACCTCCACCTTGAACCCATCTGTCATTCCAACCGCACACCTCACCATTGTCACACTTCCCTCATACGTAGCCTGCACCACTCCTACATACTTCTCTGCAACTCCTGACTCCCTCATACAATACCACACCTCCTCTCTTGGCACTCTGTCATATGCTTTCTCTAAATCTACAAAGACACAATGCAACTCTTTCTGGCCTTCTCTATACTTCTCCATCAACATTCTCAAAGCAAACATCGCATCTGTGGTGCTCTTTCGTGGCATGAAACCATACTGCTGCTTGCTGATCGTCACCTCTCCTCTTAACCTAGCTTCTATTACTCTTTCCCAAATCTTCATGCTGTGGCTGATCAACTTTATACCTCTGTAGTTGTTACAGTTCTGCACATCGCCCTTGTTCTTGAAAATCGGTACCAGTATGCTTCTTCGCCACTCCTCAGGCATCCTCTCACTTTCCAGGATTGTGTTAAACAATCTAGTTAAAAACTCCACTGCCATCTCTCCTAAACATCTCCATGCCTCCACAGGTATGTCATCAGGACCAACTGCCTTTCCACTCTTCATCCTCTTCATAGCTGCCCTCACTTCCTCCTTGCTAATCCGCTGAACTTCCTGATTCACTATCCCTACATCATCCAACCTTCTCTCTCTCTCATTTTATTCATTCATCAGCCCCTCAAAGTACTCCTTTCACCTTCTCAGCACACTCTCCTCGCTTGTCAGCACATTTCCATCTATCCTTGATCGCCCTAACTTGCTGCACATCCTTCCCAGCTCGGTCCCTCTGTCTAGCCAATCGGTACAAGTCCTTTTCTCCTTCCTTAGTGTCTAACCTCTCATACAACTCACTATACGCCTTTGCCTTTGCCACCTCTCTCTTTGCTTTACGCTGCATCTCCTTGTACTCCTGTCTACTTTCTTCATCTCTCTTACTATCCCACTTCTTCTTTGCCAACCTTTTCCTCTGTATAATTTGCTGTACTTCCTCATTCCACCACCAAGTCTCCATCTGGCAACTCTTCACTACCACCCAGTGCCTGTCTTAACTCCAGCCAGAACTCCACACAACAGTCTTCCTTCTTCAACTTCCACCATTTGATCTTCGGCTGTGTCTTCACTCGCTTCCTCTTCTTGGTCTCCAAAGTCATCCTACAGACCACCATCTGATGCTGCCTAGCTATGTTCTCCCCTGTCACTACCTTGCAGTCTCCAATCCCTTTTAGATGGCGCCTTCTACATAAGATATAGTCCACCTGTGTGCACTTTCCTCCACTCTTGTACGTCACCCTGTGTTCCTCCCTCTTCTTGAAATATGTATTCACCATAGCCATTTCCATCCTTTTCGCAAAATCGACCACCATCTGTCCTTCCACATTTCTCTTCTTGACTCCATACCTTCCCATCACCTCCTCATCACCTCTGTTCCCTTCACCAACATGTCCATTGAAGTCCGCTCCAATCACCACTCTCTTCTTCTTTGGGTACCCTCTCCACCATGTTGTCCAACTCACTCCAGAATTCTTCTTTTTCATCCATCTCACACCCAACTTGCGGGGCATATGTGCTGATAACATTCAGCAATACACCTTCGATTTCCAGCTTCATACTCATCACTCTGTCTGACACTCTTCACCTCCAGCACGCTCTTGACATACTCTTCCTTCAGAATGACCCCTACCCCATTACTCCTCCCATTCACACCATGGTAGAAGAGTTTGAACCCACCTCCGATACTCCTGGCCTTACTCCCCTTCCACCTGGTCTCTTGCACACACAGTATGCCTACCTTTCTTCTTTCCATCATGTCAGCCAGCTCTCTCCCTTTACCAGTCATAGTGCCAACATTCAAAGTTCCAACTCTCACCTCCACATGCCTACCCTTCCTCCTCTTCCGCTGCCTCTGGACATGCTTTCCCCCTCTCCTTCTCCTTCGCCCGACAGTAGCATAGTTTCCACCGACACCCTGCTGGTTAACAGTACCGGTGGCGGTCGTTGGTAACCCGGGCCTCGACCGATCTGGTATGTAAGTCTTATTTATGATCCGCATATTTGATTTGGCAAAGATTTTATGCTGGATGCCCTTCCTGATGCAGCCCTCCCCATTTGTCCGGCCTTGGGACCGGCACTAAGGATTCACTGGCTTGTGCATCCTCAGTGGCTGGGTTATTCACTATGAGAATATAATGACAAATAAAGTGGCTTTCGGCTTTCAAACATCTCCATGCCTCCACAGGTATGTCATCAGGACCAACCGCCTTTCCACTCTTCATCCTCTTCATAGCTGCCCTCACTTCCTCCTTGCTAATCCACTACACTTCGTGATTCACTATCCCCACATCATCCAACCTTGTCTCTCTCATTTTCTTCATTCATCAGCCCCTCAAAGTACTCCTTCCACCTTCTCAGCACACTCTCCTCGCTTGTCAGCACATTTCCATCTCTATCCTTGATCGCCCTAACTTGCTGCACATCCTTCCCAGCTTGGTCCCTCTGTCTAGCCCAGTGTTTCTCAAATTGGGGTGTGCAGACCCCTGAGGGTATGTGAGAAAAGTTGTAAATGTGTGAAAATCTTTATCATAGTCATGAATAATTCACAAGTGAATATACCAATATAATAAATTCAATTAAATTCCATATTTTAAAGTTCAGTAATCACCTTTCTGCAACATTAATGTGAACAATGTTGTTTCCAGTAGTAGCGAGCGCAATCACATTATCATTAGGCTAACGTTACGTCGATTGACGTCGTTCAATTTGAATCTTGGAATGAGAGTTTTCGAATTAACGTTAGCAAGCAAAGAAAATGGATAGGTATGCAGCTGAAAATCATGAGAAAACAGATGAAGAACCCACAAAAAAGAAAGAGAAAATGGACTCTAAAAAATATCGCCAGTATCAAGATGAATACATTTCTATGGGCTTCAACCTACATGAGCTCCAATCCTCCCCAGGCATTGTGATTTTTTTGTGGGGAGAAATTAGCCAACAGTTGCATGAAGCCAGCCCCCCTCCAACGACACCTCATCACAAAGCATCCATGTCATGTTGGTAAGCCACCAGATTTTTTTAAGAGAAAACTTTCTGACTTCTGTTCATCACAGGAAACAATGAGAAAACCCTCCACGTCCTCAGCAAAAGCACTCAAGGCATCTTATGCGGTCGCTTTGCTTGTAGCTAAAGCCATAAAGCCATGTAGCAGAGCTGAAGACTTGCCACTCCCCACCGCTGTTGTGCTGACAGAAGCTATGCTGGATAAAAACTCAGCAGATAAACTAAAAACTGTGCCTTTGTCTAATGACACAGTTTCCCGCAGAGTCGATGCAATGGGTACATGCATTGTTGATCAAGTGGTGGAAAAACTTAAGGTCTGCGAATCATTTTCACTCCAGCTCGATGAGTCTTCTGACGTGAGTGGACAAGCACAGCTAGTTGCTTTTGTGAGGTTTGTGGATATGGACGATATTTGTGGACATGTCCTTTTTTGCAAGAGTTTAGGGGGAAATACAACAGGAGATTTTCAGTGTTAATGCGTTCTTCTCTGCAAACGGCCTTAATTGGAAATCCTGCACCAGTGTCTGTACTGACGCAGCTGCGTTGATGACAGGCCGTGTGAAAGGACTCATAGCGCAGATTAGGAAGCAGAATCCCGACGTGCAGTGGACTCACTGTATCATACACAGGGAAGCACTGGCATCCAAGAAAATGAGCCCTGTGTTGCATGCCGTTTTGAACGATGCCGTGAAGGTATTTAACTACATTAAGTCAAGGCCACTTAATGTACAACTGTTTCACAGACTGTGAAAACATGGAATCTGAACACACACAATTGTTACTACACACTGAGGTGCACTGGCTCTCCCGCGGGAGGATTCTCAACAGGCTGTTTGAACTACGATCTGAAGTGCGCATCTTTCTGTTGGATCCTGGCTCTCCCCATGCCAGCTTGTTTGAGGACACTGACTGGCTTGCAAAGCTAGCATAGCATTCAGATATATTCACAAAGCTGAATGAACTTAATGTATGTCTGCAAGGCAAGGACACTAACATTCTGAGCCTGTATGACAAGGTGGGTGGTTTTCTCAAGCAAGCAGAGCTGTGGAAAAGGTCATGTGCAGAGGGGGATCTCACCTGCTTTCCTGGGGTAGATGCTTTCCTCTCCAATGACGATGTGGAGAGAGCTCCAGTGAAGTCAATAATAGAGGGACATTTGACATTTGGTCAGCTTGACTTCTGATTTTAATTCCTGCTTGCCTGACATTGAGAAGAGATCTGTACAGCTGGACTGGGTGAGAAATCCATTTCTCTTGATTGACAGCAACAGAAGCAAGCTTCCTGCCAGTCTGCAAGAAAACATCTTGGATGTTTAATGTGGCCGTGGTCTACAGATGAAGTTCGAGGGATGTACTCTCACACAGTTTTGGGTGTGTGTGAAGAAGGAACACCCAGAGCTAGGAAAGAAAGCCTTGGAACAGTTGCTCCCATTTTAATCCACCCATCTGTGTGAAACATAATTTTCTGCAATGACACAGATGCTATTCATCTGTCGCAGTGATGAGGACCATCTAGTCATCCTGTGATGGATGACTGATAAGTTGCGTGATGATTAAAGTGAGGAAGAGTTGCGCATCATCAACCCCACTCTCTTGTCCTAGACCACCTACTACCAGCAGCAAGATTAAGTGAGACGACTGGCAATGGAGACGGCTGCAGATTTTTCCTCAGGGTTTCTTCCCGAAGCCTTTCCCGTAGACGAGTATACCCGCAAGGCAGCGGAGGTTATAAATCAGAGTTTGCCTTCACCTAGACGAACTGCCAGACAGGCTAACGAGCTTCATCTACCCGGGTTTGAAATCAGAGTTGTCCTTCTCCTACATGAACTGCCAGACAGGCTAACGAGCTTCATCTACCCGGGTTTGAAATCAGAGTTGTCCTTCTCCTACATGAACTGCCAGGCAGGCTAACGAGCTTCATCTACCCGGGTTTGAAATCAGAGTTGTCCTTCTCCTACATGAACTGCCAGACAGGCTAACGAGCTTCATCTACCCGGGTTTGAAATCAGAGTTGTCCTTCTCCTACATGAACTGCCCGACAGGGTAACGAGCTTCATCTACCCGGGTTTGAAATCAGAGTTGTCCTTCTCCTAGATGAACTGCCAGACAGGCTAACGAGCTTCATCTACCCGGGTTTGAAATCAGAGTTGTCCTTCTCCTACATGAACTGCCCGACAGGGTAACGAGCTTCATCTACCCGGGTTTGAAATCAGAGTTGTCCTTCTCCTAGATGAACTGCCCGACAGGCTAACGAGCTTCATCTACCCGGGTTTGAAATCAGAGTTGTCCTTCTCCTAGATGAACTGCCAGACAGGCTAACGAGCTTCATCTACCCGGGTTTGAAATCAGAGTTGTCCTTCTAGATGAACTGCCAGACAGGCTAACGAGCTTCATCTACCCGGGTTTGAAATCAGAGTTGTCCTTCTCCTACATGAACTGCCAGACAGGCTAACGAGCTTCATCTACCCGGGTTTGAAATCAGAGTTGTCCTTCTCCTACATGAACTGCCCGACAGGCTAACGAGCTTCATCTACCCGGGTTTGAAATCAGAGTTGTCCTTCTCCTACATGAACTGCCCGACAGGCTAACGAGCTTCATCTACCCAGTTTTGAAATCAGAGTTGTCCTTCTCCTAGATGAACTGCCAGACAGGCTAACGAGCTTCATCTACCCGGGTTTGAAATCAGAGTTGTCCTCCTACATGAACTGCCAGACAGGCTAACTAGCTTCATCTACCCGGGTTTGAAATCAGAGTTGTCCTTCTCCTAGATGAACTGCCCGACAGGTTAACGAGCTTCATCTACCCGGGTTTGAAATCAGAGTTGTCCTTCTCCTAGATGAACTGCCAGACAGGCTAACGAGCTTCATCTACCCGGGTTTGAAATCAGAGTTGTCCTCCTACATGAACTGCCAGACAGGCTAACTAGCTTCATCTACTCGGGTTTGAAATCAGAGTTGTCCTTCTCCTAGATGAACTGCCCGACAGGTTAACGAGCTTCATCTACCCGGGTTTGAAATCAGAGTTGTCCTTCTCCTAGATGAACTGCCAGACAGGCTAACGAGCTTCATCTACCCGGGTTTGAAATCAGAGTTGTCCTTCTAGATGAACTGCCAGACAGGCTAACTAGCTTCATCTACCCGGGTTTGAAATCAGAGTTGTCCTTCTCCTAAATTGGCTGCCAACCAAGGCTAACGAGTCCAATCGACCCACCCGGTTATACCGCTGGGAACCCGGTCGACCCCGTGGCAGACTTTGTGAAAACAGGAGGTACCACAAGAAGGTGCTGCTGCGGACACATTTGCGCAGGAGCAGCCATATACTAAGGTCCTCATGGACCCGCGACGATCACTACACCAGGATGTGAGAGGCCACCGCACCGCTTCACATTCCTTTTAGCAAGTAGGACATCTGGCCCAATACTCGCCACCTCCCGACACAGATAAAATGACAGATAAAAACAAAGCAAAGAAACAGACTGTGGAAAACACCTTCATCACTGCAGCTGCCTCTCTGCCACCCAGGATGACAAAACTCATCAGTGAAGCACAAGCCCACGTGTCTCACTACATTGTAAGTAAATCTATATTTGTGCTACCCTTCCTCAGTGGCTTACCTGGTTAAATGAAGGTAACAAAAATAACAAACGCTATATGATCTCAAACCGAGTTTTGTTTATTTATTCATTTATTTATTTTATCTGGCCTGTCGGTTGTTGAATTGTGCAGTTTTGTTTTTATTTATTTATTTATTTTTCTTCTTTGGTGTCTGGGTGTGTGTGTGTGTGTGTGTGTGTGTGTGTGTGTGTGTGTAATGTGGGAATACATGCAATACATGGGAAATGGGTATTTGGACAGGGAGGGGGCGGGTTGGAGGGAAAAGGGAAACGATACACTGTGGCATGGCAGAGTTGTTGACATGTTACTGATGGGCTGTGCGTGTTGTTCCAACTAACACACAGTACACTGATGTAAACAAACTGTATGTATGTAGTATATGGATGTATGTACTGTATGTGTGTGTTATTATTTTTCCTCCAGTGGGATTACTTTAGTGTACATGCTCTACCTGAAATAGTTGTGTTTACAATAAATGTATTGTAAAAAATGATAACAATAACAGTGCATATTTATTTATTTATTTTTTTATTTTTTTAATTCTAAAAATGTTTTGGGTTAGTCAAAGGGGTACTTTGTTGAACAAAAATCTAAGAGGGGGTACAGTAGCCAAAAAAAGTTTGAGAACCACTGGTCTATTCAGTCGGTACAAGTCCTTTTCTCCTTCCTTAGTGTCTAACCTGTCATACAACTCACCATACACCTTTTCCCTTGCCTTCACCACCTCTCTCTACTCTTTACACTGCGTCTCCTTGTACTCCTGTCTACTTTCTTCATCTCTCTGACTATCCCACCTCTTTTGCTGTACTTCCTCATTCCACCATCAAGTCTCCTTGTCTTCCTTCCTCTGTCCTGATGACACACTAGGTACCTTCCTAGCCGTCTCCCTGCAGTGCCTGTCTCACCTCCTGCCTACCACGTATAAACAATACACTGTCTCACCTCCTGCCTACCATGTATAAACAATACACTGTCTCACCTCCTGCCTACCAATAGCTCTGATAATGACGGGCGTTGCTAAACATCGGAACACAAAAGAGCCGTGCATATCAATACCTCTGATAACGACGGGCGTTGCTAAACATTGGAACACAAAGAGCCATGGACATCTATAGCTCTGATAACGACTCCTAGAGGATAAATATCTGAGTCTCATCAGCAGCAGCCAGTCAGACTAGCTTGGTCTAGTCAGAAAGGCAGAACTGAGGAAGCCTCCTGGATGAGAGGCGAAACGTCTTCACGGATATATACCAAGTCCAGTTGCACTTGATTCACAATCTGACTCACAGACTCCTGCCTACCATGTATAAACAATACCCTGTCTCGCCTCCTGACTACCCTGTCTCACCTCCTGCCTACCATGTATAAACAATACCCTGTCTCACCTCCTGCCTACTGTGTATAAACAATACCCTGTCTCACCTCCTGCCTACTGTGTATAAACAATACCCTGTCTCACCTCCTGCCTACCATGTATAAACAATACCCTGTCTCACCTCCTGCCTACCATGTATAAACAATACCCTGTCTCACCTCCTGCCTACCATGTTTTAACGATACCCTGTCTCACCTCCTGCCTACCATATATAAACAATACCCTGTCTCACCTCCTGCCTACCATGTATAAACAATACACTGTCTCACCTCCTGCCTACCATGTATAAACAATACCCTGTCTCACCTCCTGCCTACCATGTATAAACAATATCCTGTCTCACCTCCTGCCTACCATGTATAAACAATACCCTGTCTCACCTCCTGCCTACCGTGTATAAGCAATACCCTGTCTCACCTCCTGCCTACCATGTATAAACAATACCCTGTCTCACCTCCTGCCTACCGTGTATAAACAATACCCTGTCTCACCTCCTGCCTACCGTGTATTAACAATACAGAGTCATAACGACCAAAAACAACACTTGGTCTCCTATGCAAATTACCCTGAGCATTAACTAGAGCGACAGTGGCATGTGCGCTATACACAGAGGACTGTACTATACACAGAGGACTGTACTATACACAGAGGACTGTAATATACACAGGACTGTGCACTATACACACAGAGGACTGTACTATACACAGAGGACTGTAATATACACAGGACTGTGCACTATACACAGAGGACTGTACTATACACAGAGGACTGTACTATACACAGAGGACTGTAATATACACAGGACTGTGCACTATACACACAGAGGACTGTACTATACACAAGGGACTGTGTACTATATACAGAGGACTGTACTATACACAGAGGACTGTGCACTATACACACAGGACTGTACTATACACAAGGGACTGTGTACTATATACAGAGGACTGTACTATACACAGGACTGTGCACTATACACAGAGGACTGTACTATACACAGAGGACTGTACTATACACAGAGGACTGTAATATACACAGGACTGTGCACTATACACACAGAGGACTGTACTATACACAAGGGACTGTGTACTATATACAGAGGACTGTACTATACACAGAGGACTGTGCACTATACACACAGGACTGTACTATACACAAGGGACTGTGTACTATATACAGAGGACTGTACTATACACAGGACTGTGCACTATACACACAGAGGACTGTACTATACACAAGGGACTGTGTACTATATACAGAGGACTGTACTATACACAGAGGACTGTGTACTATACACAGGACTGTGCACTATACACAGAGGACTGTACTATACACAGAGGACTGTACTATACACAAGGGACTGTGTACTATATACAGAGGACTGTACTATACACAGAGGACTGTGCACTATACACACAGAGGACTGTACTATACACAAGGGACTGTGTACTATATACAGAGGACTGTACTATACACAGAGGACTGTACACTATACACAGGACTGTGCACTATACACAGAGGACTGTACTATACACAGAGGACTGTACTGTACACAGAGGACTGTGCACTATACACACAGAGGACTGTACTGTACACAGAGGACTGTGCACTATACACACAGAGGACTGTACTATACATAGAGGACTGTGTACTATACACAGGACTGTGCACTATACACAAGGGACTGTGTACTATATACAGAGGACTGTACTATACACAGGACTGTGCACTATACACACAGAGGACTGTACTATACACAAGGGACTGTGTACTATATACAGAGGACTGTACTATACACAGAGGACTGTACACTATACACAGGACTGTGCACTATACACAGAGGACTGTACTATACACAGAGGACTGTACTATACATGGGACTGTGTACTATACACAGTGGACTGTGTACTATGGTGCATCACAGCACAGTAGGACAGGGACACATCTGTCAGCATGTGACCATGTGCATGGTACCCCACGTGAGGACACGTGATACATTTCATACACATTGTCACACAGGTGTGAACTGGACCTTCTAGTCGGTCTTCATTGTGTTGTGGTGTGTGTGTTGTTGTAGATGCTGACCTTCTTGTGTTGTTGTGTGTTGTTGTAGATGCTGACCCTCTTGTGTTTTTGTGTGTTGTTGTAGATGCTGACCCTCTTGTGTTGTTGTGTGTTGTTGTAGATGCTGTGCACTATACACAGTAGCACGTGCACTATACGCAGGGGACTGTGTACTATACAGTCTGGTTTTAAATCACGTCACAGCACTGAAACAGCCCTTTTAAGAGTTTTAATGATCTTCTTTTAAATGTGGACTCTGGGAACTCCGCTGTTCTGGTGCTTTTGGACCTGACTGCTGCCTTTGACATAATATTCTTTTATCATGTCTTGACAATAAAATTGAACTGAATTGAATTGAATTGAGCTGTGTGAAGGCATTCAAGGTACCGTCCTAGAATGGTTCAAGTCTTACCTGTCAAATAGAGGTTTTCTGTCCATATAGACCAATCCTCTTCAGCTGCAGCTCCACTTAGCTGTGGGGTCCCCCAAGGCTCCATTTTGGGCCCCATTCTCTTCTCATTGTATATGCTGCCCTTGGGGTCCATTTTTAAAAAAACATAATATGTCTTTTCATTGTTTTACTGATGATTTGCAAATTTATCTGCCTATAAAAACAAACAGCAGAGATTCTATACAGGCTGTGCTGAGTTGTTTAAAGGATGTCAAACATTGATGGAGTTAAATTTCCTGAAATTAAATCAAAATAAGACTGAAATTATTGTATATGGACAGCCCGATCTTCCGGATGGTTATGATGGCGCTCTTGGCCCTTTAGCTTCCTACAGTCACTCTTCTGTTAGGAATCTTGGGGTGATTTTTGACATCTCTTTTAACTTTGACAAACAAATAAGCTCAGTAGTCAAAACAAGTTTTTTTCAATTACAACTTCTGGGAAAAGTAAAGGCCTATCTCCCTCCAAATGATCTTGAAAGGGTAATTCATGCATTTATTACTTTTCGTTTGGATTATTGTAACTCATTGTATGTTGGCGTAGCTCAGTTGTTGCTTCTGTGTTGGGCCATCCGTAATAGATGGCCCAACACAGAAGGCCAAACTCCTCAGAACAAGACTCAGCAGTCTATCTACACCTAAAGGAGAAGACACACTCCTTTGAGGACAGCAACTTACACATTTTGGACAGAGAAGATAGATGGTTTGAAAGAGGGGTGAAGGAGGCCATCTATGCAAAACTGGAAAAACCATCCCTCAACAGAGGAGGAGGTCTGCCACACCACCTATCTCCCACTTACAATGCCGTCCTTTCATCTCTACCCAGGAGACTCAAGAAGCCTAGCCTCCAAGAACAACAGTCGCTCACTAACGGCTCCAACCACTCTCATCACCACTGAACAATGAAGTCGAAACTAACACCCCCAACGACCATCGCTGCTAAACATCGGATCACAAAGAGCCACGCACATCTATAGCTCTGATAACGACTCCTTGAGGATAAATTCTGAGTCTCATCAGCAGCCAGTCAGACTAGCTTGGTCTAGTCAGAAAGGCAGAACTGAGGAAGCCTCTTGGATGAGAGGCAAAACGTCTTCACGGATATATACCAAGTCCAGTTGCACTCGATTCAATTCCTTTAGATAACCATGACCTGGATGAATGAGAACATTCACAGACATTTTATTACTTGTTTTCAAGTCGTTAAATGGGCTGGCACCATCTTATTTATCTGAGCTAATACATCATCATACACCAGTCAGAGCACTCGGGTCAGCAAACCAGATGCTCCAGCCTACATGTTCCCAGATCCAGGCTTAACAACAGGGGGGACAGAGCCTCTGCAGTGGCTGCTGCCCCTGATCTCTGGAGCAACTTACCAGTACACATCAGATCTGCTCAGACCCCACAGACTTTTAAATCTTGGTTAAAGACCTACCTCTTCTCGCTGGCATTCAATTCAAGTTGAGCTAGACGCCGTGATTTTATTGTGGAAATATACTTTTACTCTTGTGTTTTATTGTTTACATTTTAATTCCTTTATTTTACTATGTCTTTTTTACATCTATTTTTATATTCATAGTATGTGTCTCTTATTTGATATTGTATTTCAAGCTTGTTCAACTGTGGTTGTTTTAAATGTGCTACATAAATAAACTTGACTTGACTTGACTTGTGTTCTTGTGTGTTGTTGTAGATGCTGACCCTCTTGTGTTGTTGTGTGTTGTAGATGCTGACCCTCTTGTGTTGTTGTGTGTTGTAGATGCTGACCCTCTTGTCTTGTTGTGTGTTGTAGATGCTGACCCTCTTGTGTTGTTGTTTGTTGTTGTAGGTGCTGACCCTCTTGTGTTGTTGTGTGTTGTTGTAGGTGCTGACCCTCTTGTGTTGTTGTTGTGTGTTGTTGTAGGTGCTGACCCTCTTGTCTTGTGTGTTGTAGGTGCTGACCCTCTTGTGTTGTTGAGTTGTTGTAGGTGCTGACCCTCTTGTGTTTTTATGTGTTATTGTAGAGACTGACCCTCTTGTGTTGTTGTGTTGTTGTAGATGCTGACCCTCTTGTGTTGTGTGTTGTTGTAGAGACTGATCCTCTTGTGTTGTTGTGTTGTTGTAAATGCTGACCCTCTTGTGTTTTTATGTGTTGTTGCAGACGCTGACCCTCTTGTGTTGTTGTGTGTTGTTGTAGATGCTGACCCTCTTGTGTTGTTGTGTGTTGTTGTAGGTGCTGACCCTCTTGTGTCGTTGTGTGTTGTTGCAGATGCTGACCCTCTTGTGTTGTTGTTGTGTGTTGTAGGTGCTGACCCTCTTGTGTTGTTGTGTGTTGTTGTAGATGCTGACCCTCTTGTGTTGTTGTGTTGTTGTAGGTGCTGACCCTCTTGTGTTGTTGTGTTGTTGTAGGTGCTGACCCTCTTGTGTTGTTGTGTTGTTGTAAATGCTGACCCTCTTGTGTCGTTGTGTGTTGTTGCAGATGCTGACCCTCTTGTGTTGTTGTTGTGTGTTGTAGGTGCTGACCCTCTTGTGTTGTTGTGTGTTGTTGTAGGTGCTGACCCTCTTGTGTCGTTGTGTGTTGTTGCAGATGCTGACCCTCTTGTGTTGTTGTTGTGTGTTGTAGGTGCTGACCCTCTTGTGTTGTTGTGTGTTGTTGTAGATGCTGACCCTCTTGTGTTGTTGTGTTGTTGTAGGTGCTGACCCTCTTGTGTTGTTGTGTTGTTGTAGGTGCTGACCCTCTTGTGTTGTTGTGTTGTTGTTGTAGATGCTGACCTTCTTGATGCTGGCCAGACTGTCCTCTCTATGTCCCAGTGCTGTCCTGCAGAGACTGGACAGGCTGGTAGAACCCCTGAGGGCCACCTGTACTACCAAGGTTAACACACACACTACACTCTGCACACTCCATATACACTTTGTACACACACTGCATACACGATACACACTGTACACACACTATACACACACTGTACACATACTACACACACTCTACACACACGATACTCTGTGCACACTCCATATACACTTTATACACACACTCCATACACGATACACACTGTACACACACTATACACACACACACTATATGTACACTGTGCACACACTATAGACACACTGTACACACTATACACACACTATAGAAACACTACATACTTTACACACTATATACACGCTACACACTGTACACACAGTGTACACACACTATATACACACTACACGCTGTATACACACTATACTATATAAACACAACACTCTGTACACACACTAAATGTACACATTACACACTCTACACACACTATATTCACACTGCAGACTGTACACACTATACACACATTATATGTACTACACCCTACACATACTATACACACTGTATACATACTACACACTGTACACGTGCTATATACACATTATAGACACACTATATTCACACTACACACTAGACACACTATATACACACCACACACTAGACACACTTTTAACACACTCTAACACACTATGTACAGACACTATATAAACACTACACTCTCCAAACACATTATATGCACATTGTATAAACACTACACACCGTGCACACAATATACACACTGTATGCCCACTACACACATACTGTATACACACTACACACATACTGTATATACAGTACACGCTGTACACACACTATATGTGCTACACACAATATAAACCAGTACACAGTGAACAGGGTGTGTATTGTGTCCAGGTGAGTAGCTGTCCGTCTGTCTTCCTGTCTGTCTCTCCAGGTGAAGGCCAACTCGGTGAAGCAGGAGTTTGAGAAGCAGGATGAGCTGAAGCGTTCTGCAATGCGGGCAGTGGTGGCGCTGTTGACAATTCCAGAGGCGGAGAAATCTCCTCTGATGTCAGAGTTCCAGTCCCAGATCTCCTCCAATCAGGAGCTGGCGGCCATCTTTGATTCCATCCAGAGGGACTCCAGTTCAGCCAACATGGAGTCTATGGACACTAGTTAAGGAGACGACAGTTCCCATGATGCAACACGGCACCACTGCTGCTGGAGTGCTACCCTGCAGCATGTATCCATGACAACAGGATGTGTGCGCGTGCGTGCACGCACACACACACACACATAAACACACACACACACACACACACACACACACCCGCACACACACCCGCACACACACCCGCACACACACAAACCCATGGTTTTTGACATGTCTAGTTCTCACACAACCTCTCCTAGTGACCGATCGTTCCCATGATGCATTGCACTGAGTCAGCAGTTAGAGGAGAAGAGACTTTTTGTTTTTCTTGCGAAGCCAGCTGATTGGCTGATCTTCCTGGTCATCTTCCTTCCTTTTTTATTCTTTTGGGCTTTTGTTCTTGTTTTCTAATTCCACAGAGTTCCACAGGTATTGTAACCTGGTTGGGTGTTGCTGAGTGACTGACAGTTGGCATGAAATCAAACTGACCAATGGCGAATGGCCTGGCTGAGCTCTGGCAACCAGTTGGAGAAGGCCTTGCTCTGTTGAACTGGCGCTGTCAACCATTAGGATACAAAGGGTCATGTGATGGGCAGGGTTTTACTGTTTGTGGACCAATCAGCTCCTTTGTTCCTTGGGACCAGCTTCAGTAGTCCCTCCCTCACGCCATTACTTCCTGTCCCTTCGTTCCCTTTCCTAAGAGAAGGAAGGAGAGGAGTCTCTGACCAGACCAGACTAAATGATACCAGACCGGACTAAATAATAATGGCTCAAACTAAAAGATACCAGACCAGAATGAATTATACCAGGATCCTGTCCTTGGATCTGCCACATAATACCTATGAACTTGTACCAAACCTCTCCCCTTTTCTTGTAGTTTTCTTTTATAAGCTTCTAATCAGGCCAGATCTCTTTTAGTGTCGCTATGGGAATATGGTTTGATAATATGGCTATGTTCTGAATTGCCTACATTACCCATGATGCTCAGCCCAGTGGAGGTGTGGTCATGAGACAAAGGTTTTGACACATTCCACTGAGTCCGCTGGCCAGTCGAGAGGCCAAACATCTGATCTGATCTGTTCTGGTCTGGTTTTGGTCTGGTTTTGGTCAGATTGATCCACTGTTGTTTATTGCTCAGTTAATAAAGAGGTCCATTTCTGCCTGCATTCCTTCTGTCTCACTGCTTTGTGTGTTTGTGTTGATCTTTACTAAAGATTTAAGCTTGTTTTTTATCATGTCATGAGGGAAATGTCTTTGTTAGCATTAGCTGCAGCTAAAAGGCTAACCATGCTAACGTCTATTCATACCAGTGCTGTCAGTAGTCTTGTTGACGGCACAGACAGACTTGTGAACGTCATCAGAACTGAGTCAGTGACATCAAGTAAAGGGGCATTTGGGTTTGTGAACTGTTTGTGCGCAGCACTGATGTGGACGGGTAGCTGTCCTGTTCATCCTGTGGACGTACAGATCCTCCCAGACACGGTGTGACGCAGGTCGGCAGGAAAGGCTGTCTGGATGACGCTCGTAAGACCACTTCACAACTCTCCCAAGGCCAGCAGGAAGCTCCGCTACTTAGTCCTGCAGGATTTGAGGGGTTATTTCAACATGTTCCGAGTTGTTTGTGGACACTACATCCCGGCCTGTTTGCCGTGTCCACTTTACCGGGTAGTAAAGGGGGAAGGAAGTGAACATGAAATCTAGTCATCCACATTAGAGGTCATTAGAAAGTCATAATAGACTTTCAGTTCAGAACCATCCAGAGGAGTCATGGTTGGACTTGAAGCTGATCAGCACTGAGACCTGTCGGTGCTCACAGAGGAAGAGGCTCATCCTTCATCTTGACTGTGGCCCCTGTGGACCGCATCAGGCTCCATGGGTTAGGCTCGTATTACGTCACATATCACATGACGGCAACACATCCGCCATGTCGGAGGACAACGGCTCCAAGCCGGGGACGTAGGGTATCAGAACAGAGTACTGGACTCGTCCCCGGGGGCAAATGGGGTAATAGCGTGTTGGTGTCAGTGTGCCATGCCACACGTGTTGTAGACGGCCAGTGCCAGGATGGGATTCATACACAACAGCTCTCCTGGTCCGGATTCTACTACGGTCCAGTCAGTTCTGCGCTGGGTCCAGGCTGGTCCTTCGCGCCGTCAGACCAGGACTTGGTAAAATCTGTTTTGCAAAGGGGTTTTCCGAGGGGGCTCACACCCGCCATGTTTCATTTCCCTGTCCGATTCCCGCTCCGAATGTGGTTGTTGTGAACGCACGTGGTCTAGGCAGGAGAGGGTCAGCGGAGGCGGCGGGTGCTGAGGTGTAGCTGTCCTCCCGCGCGGCGGAGCGGTTGGTCGTCAGTGGAAAAGTCACGTGACTGAGCATCACCCAAAAGTTGTCACACTAACGTCCTTTGACAGTCACGTGAAAACAAAACGTTATTCAGCTTTGAGAAGAGAAATGATTTACTCACACATCAAGGCCTGACTCAGGCCGGTCCCCAGTGCGGACTGCCCCCCCTGTCTGTCTGTCTGTCTGTCTGTCTGCTGGCGAGACAAAATCCCCCACAGCTGGTCTGCTAGCGCTCAATCAGCAGCAGGGGGCGCCAGAGGTCCACACGTCCATATGACCTCTGCTGTTATAGTCCCAATACCGTGCCGCTACTGCGTGAACAACGTAAGACATCGTATTGGTCCAGTAATGACGGATTAACCCGCTCAATCCCACCGCTTTCCTTGCACATGGAGTGCATGCATTTTGCTCCTTTGACCCCCCCATCACACAAACTTTATGTCCTTTTTGATTGGATGTGGGTTAAGTTAGGGAAATGTTAGGTTTTATATTCAGTGACTGGTGGAAAGCAGCAATCAGAAGACATACAACTTGTTCAGTTAGACCTATTTACACATTTAAAACCATAAACTAACAGTAACATGCAACGTAGAAGAAAGATAGGATTAGAGTTTACTTCATAACCATTGTTCATGTAACACATGTGGGAACTACAGGAATCCAGACATGGAAACTACACGGCGTGTAGAATCCAACACTGTAAAATAACACCAAGTAAAATGAAACATGTCTTCTCTGGGCTTGTTGTAAGAGGAAGACATTCATCAGCAGTGTTACATGCTAACAGTATCGTGCAACACGTGCATACTGGAAGGTACTATCAGTGACCACAATGTACGTGTCTCACAGTCTTGAACACAGTGTCAACAACATTTTTTTTGTGGATTGTTCCTCCCTTTGCTCCCAGCTGTACTTGGCCATGAAAAGGCTTGAAGCGCTCAGTGTGGAGAGGTGCACCACACGTCGCACATGCATATGCAGTGTGCTTGTTGTAACATCTGCATCTGAGGAAACGGTTGCCTGTGTTCACAGCCCAGTGCGATGGACCCTCACATCACCTCCTGCAGAATCCTGAGTGACAGTTGTTGCAACTGAAGCTCTTCTGCTGTGGCCAACAGGTAGTTTTCCATATCTTTTTTAGGAGACACAGGGACACAGATCGCTGAAAGGCCAGGAGGTCACATTCCTTACCAACAACATCTCTGAAGAACAGCCAGCTATTCACCAACGCACTGTGGAGGCACCAAGAGAAGATTGGCCACCACCACGTCCTTGACCTTACTGTAGCCCTGTATTTTGATACATGAAGATCATGCAGATCCACAACCCCCATGTTTTGGTTGTGCAGTGCCTTGCAAAAGTATTCAACCCAAGTCAAGTACTGACAGTCATCAGGAGTTTCTGGATTATAAAAGATATCACACATCTGCTCCTGAACAATATTACTGTTGTGAAGCCATAAGCTCTAACAGCATGTTCCCAAAGCCAACATGAGTTATGTTTCACTGACTTTTTATTAATAAAGTAAAAAGGAAAATAGAGTGCTTGCATAAGTATTCAACCCCTTGTGCTCTGAAAGCTCCAAGTTTACACACATGACAGATTATTTCTAAAACAAACTCAGGTTAACACAACTGGACATAACTAGTGTGCAGCTGTAAGATATTAAAGTACCGGTCTGGTTTATGGTATAAAAGCACTCTGTGTAAAGTTCATTAGCCGGGCGTGAACTCCATCAGAACATGAAGACAAAGCAGCAGAATTCTGAAGTAAGAGAAAGAGGCGGGAAAGGGACACAAAACCGTATCCCAAGAGTTTGGCTGTCCCACGGAACACTGTTGGATCCACTGTCAGAAAGTGGAAGCTGCATCACACCACCTAGACGCTTTGTAGGACAGGCCGTCCCTCAAAGCTCAGTGTCCAAGCAAGATGTGGGCTGGTGAGGAAAGCCACACATGATCCTGCAGTCACTGAAGGAGCTCCAGAGGCCAGTGGCTGAAACTGCAGTGACTGTGCGTGAGTCAACCATATCACGGCTCTCCATGAATCTGGCCTGTATGGGAGGCTGGCAAGACAGAAGCCGTTGCTCAAAACTATGCATATAAAAGCAGTGATTAAAGTGGGCCGGAGGTCCCCGGATCCCGACACCGGCACTTCCCCTCCTTCTCCTCCCCCAAGTCAACCGGAGCTGAGATCCGGCGGCACTCTGTAGACAGGAGTCATTTCAACCTTTTTGTCACAGTAAAATTTAAAACAAAAAACATGATGCAGCCAATTCACAAGCATTACAAAATAAATCTCAAATAAAGTCGTTCTTCTATTTTTATGCTACTTTACTTTTTCTAAAAGTTTGAATGATGTCGCGTCCTCACGTGACCCGCACCTGCCTGCTGTCTGGCTTCACCGGACATGACGTCAGAGGAGACTGGCTTCACACTCACGGGTCAGGGTCAGTTCACCGCACCAGGCAGACCAGACTCGAGAGAGCGTCAACCTGCTACCTGCACTATTATCCTGGATTGGGGGGCATAAAGAGTGAGTATCTTCAGTGTATTTCCGATAGTATTTCCAATAGTTTTGTCTAGCTCTGCTGTGGTTTTCATTCAAGCAACTAACGTTAGCGAACGTAACGTTAGCTAGCTAGCTAACTAGCTATCTTCCACCCGGTAACGTTGCTAGCTAGTTGCTGACGTTGCTGGCTAGTTGTTTGAATGCTGCTAGGCAAGCTAACTATCGGTAGCGTCCGGTAACGTTACCGGTAGCTAGCTAGTTATATTTGTCCAACCTTAGCTCTGGCCATGCAATATTTTCATTCAAATAACTAACTAGCTAGCAAACGTTAGCTACCGGTAGCTATTATTAGCTAACAATGCTAACGTCGGGACTACTGGACCAGTGGTTAGCTAGCCTAACGTTAGCTAGCTAGCTACCATTCAAACAACTAATCGCGATAGCTAGCTAGCTAACGTTAGCTAGAGATCCCCCACTTACCAAATCCCACTTTAACCCCTGTATAAAAGCATGCTTGGAGTTTGCTACCAAGCATGAGAGAGACCCAGTTAAGATGTGGGTACAGGTTTTGTGGTCAGATGAGATGAAAGTTCACCTTTTTTGCCAAAACTCAAAATGTTATGTGTGGTTCAAACCTAACACTGCTCATGCCCTAAACCCCCCCCCCCCTTCTCCCTACAGTGAAACATGGCAGCGGCAGCGTAATGCTATGGGGTTGCTTTTCAGCTGCAGGCACTGGGAACCTTGTTCACATTGAGGGAAGAATCATCTTGAGTCATCATTGTGTTTCAGTAGGGGGAGTACCTGGTGATCCCTATCTCCTGTCCAAGTATGGATGGCCATTGGTTCACAGAGGAACTCAGCCGCCCTTTGACAGGTTCTCTTTTTAGTCCTCTGGGTGTCCACACACCCTCCTCACAACAACCCAATGGTTGAAGTGGGGGTGCTGGTTTAGTTACTGACAACCCAACAGTTGTAGTTTAACATTGTACCCAGGAAGAATGGATGGAGCTAAATACAGGAATTATTGGAAAAAAACCTGTTGCAGTCTGCCATACAACTGCAGCTTGGGAGAAGGTTCACCTTCCAGCAGGACAATGATCATAAGCACAAGGCTAAAGCAACAGTGGCATGGCTCAGCAACAAAAAGGTGAAGGTTTTGGAGTGGCCAAGTCAAAGTCTGGACCTCAATGCCATTGGGAATCTGTGGCACAGATTCAAAATCACAGTCCAGAGGCACCATCCCACCAACCTGCAAGACCCGTACAAATTCTGCCAAGAAGAATGGGCAAAAATTACTCCAGAAGAATGTGTAAAGCTTGTACATACTTACCCCAAGAGAGTCATGGCTGTTATTGCAGCAGAAGGGCACTCTACAAGGTATTGATATGTGGGGGTTGAATACTTATGCAAGCACTATATTTTAGTTTTTAATTTATTAATAAAAAGTCAGTGAAACATATTTTGGCTGTGGGAACATGCTGTTAGAGCTTACAGGTTCATAACAATAACATTTTTCAGGAACAGATGTGTGAGTATCTTTTATATTCCAGAAATTACTGATGACTGTCAAGGGGGTTGAATACTTTTGCAAGGCACTGTATATGAGGATACACATGGGCTGTGGAACTTTATCTTAGGGTTTTTTTCTTTGTTCCACCTGTTTAAAGGCACCTCGGAATACTTCTCGGCAGCATTGGTTGCCATAGTTACAGTACTGTTATCCTTCCACCTTGCCAGTACCTTTTCCCCCATTGTAAGGACCTCAGAACTTCCTGAGGCATTTTTTGGAAATTCTTCACGTCTGTGAAAGGGACATCACACAGGCAGCACTGTCTCAGAGTGCCAAGACATCCATAACCCCATTTTTTCATTTCATCAAGGAGACTGAGTGAGGTGAACAGGTTGTCATGTACAAAGTTACACCCTGGAGGAACTTCTGCTTGTTTGGTTAGACCAAGAACTACACTTGGGCCCTGTCCTAGACCAGTTTCAGGGAGATGTGTGTGCACTCCACAATAGGGCTCCCTATGATATATGTACCCTGTAGGTGATGCAAGGCTCCACAATTTATACCCAACTGGATTGGTTTGCCCCTGATGAATTGCTTGCAACCATGCCTGACACAATAAGGTATCATGCTTTCATCAACCGATAACCATTTTGAGTATGGCATCATTTTGTAAGACTCATTCAGTGCACTGAAGATATGGCGTACTTTGTACAAAGGGTTGTTGTTGGCCTTTGAGTTATCTACCAGATGGACTGAGGCCATGATCTCATCAAAGCAACTCCATCTCATTGCATTTGAGATGGCTTCATTGTGGATATCAGAGTCATATGACCAAAACATGTGCTGCCGCTGCACAGAACTGAAGAACAGAAGTGAGAAGAACCCCATAGAGGAGGTGTCCAGGTAGCGTAGCGGTCTATTCTGTTGCTTACCAACATGGGGATCGCTAGTTAAAATCCCCCTGTTACCTTCGGCTTGGTCGGGTGTCCCTACAGACAAAATTGGCCGTGTCTGCGGGTGGGAAGCCGGATGTGGGTATGTGTCCTGGTTGCTGCACTAGTGCCTCCTCTGATTAGTAGAGGCGCCTGTTCAAGGGGAGGGGGAAGGAAACTGGGGGGAATATTGTGATTCTCCCACGTGCTACGTCCCCCTGGCAAAACTCTTCACTGTCAGGTGGAAAGAAGCGGCTGGTGACTCCACATGTATCGGAGGAGACATGTAGTCTGCAGTCCTCCCCGGATCAGCAGAAGGGGTGGAGCAGCGACCAGGATGGCTCGGAAGAGTGGGATAATTGACCAGATACAACTGGGGAGAAAAAGGGGGGGAAATCCAGAAAATAAACAAGAACCCCATAGAAAATCAGCAACTCTTCCATGGTTAGATCAAGTCTCTTCCCTTTGGTGTGCATTGAATAGATGTTTGCCATGTCAACAGCTCCCTCAGAGCAGCAGGGTCCATCAGCAGGATCAGGTTTTCTTTGCTTTATGCACTCTGCTGCAGTTGGGCCATAGGTCACGAAATCTGGACTCTTGGACGCGGTCGGTTGTTTCGATCTTTTAAAAACCCTGTACCTATTTTGAATATTGTGCAGAAATGTTTTCTGTTTTTTTGTTTTTGTTTTTTTTGTGGTGTTGTGGGGTCTTGTCCTCAGGGCAACTCCTTTTGGGGCTGGTAACTGTGGGAGACTTGCCAAAATATGGCAATGGTGGTGAGCTTGCTTCAACCCCGACTGCTGCAGGGGTGGGACGTGGGGGGGGCACACCACTTGATTCTCATGGACATATGACTCATCCTCCAGATAGTTCACCTCTGCATTGCCATGCAGCCTGGTAAATGGCCCGTTTCACCCTGGTACTCCGGAGCCATCGCTGTCAGTCACTTCCCGCCGCCTCTTCTTCATGTGTAGGAATGACGGTGATGCTGCACTCAGCACTTGGGGGGGGGGGGGTTATGTAGGTCCAACACATCTGATAGTTTGAAACTGTGTAAAATAACACAAATGACAACTAGGATTAACAGCCAAACCTGTGTTTTCAACTGAAACACTGTGTTGTTGTATCAGCGGTCACAACGAATGTACACCTCTGATGAGCAAAACATGTATGCAGGAGTATCAGGCCCAAAACATGTAGCAGGAGTATCAGGCCCAAAACATGTAGCAGGAGTATCAGGCCCAAAACATGTAGCAGGAGTATCAGGCCCAAAACACGTATAAAGGAGTATCAGGCCCAAAACATGTAGCAGGAGTATCAGGCCCAAAACACGTATGCAGGAGTATCAGGCCCAAAACACTTATGCAGGAGTATGAGGCCCAAAACACGTATGCAGGAGTATCAGGCCCAAAACACTTATGCAGGAGTATGAGGCCCAAAACACGTATGCAGGAGTATCAGGCCCAAAACACGTATGCAGGAGTATCAGGCCCAAAACACGTGTGCAGGAGTATCAGGCCCAAAACATGTAGCAGGAGTATCAGGCCCAAAACACTTATGCAGGAGTATCAGGCCCAAAACATGTATGCAGGAGTATCAGGCCCAAAACACTTATGCAGGAGTATCAGGCCCAAAACATGTATGCAGGAGTATCAGGCCCAAAACACGTGTGCAGGAGTATCAGGCCCAAAACACTTATGCAGGAGTATCAGGCCCAAAACATGTAGCAGGAGTATCAGGCCCAAAACACTTATGCAGGAGTATCAGGCCCAAAACATGTAGCAGGAGTATCAGGCCCAAAACATGTAGCAGGAGTATCAGGCCCAAAACATGTAGCAGGAGTATCAGGCCCAAAACACTTATGCAGGAGTATCAGGCCCAAAACATGTAGCAGGAGTATCAGGCTCAAAACATGTAGCAGGAGTATCAGGCCCAAAACATGTAGCAGGAGTATCAGGCCCAAAACATGTAGCAGGAGTATCAGGCCCAAAACACTTATGCAGGAGTATCAGGCCCAAAACACTTCTGCAGGAGTATCAGGCCCAAAACATGTATGCAGGAGTATGAGGCCCAAAACATGTATGCAGGAGTATGAGGCCCAAAACATGTAGCAGGAGTATCAGGCCCAAAACATGTAGCAGGAGTATCAGGCCCAAAACACGTATGCAGGAGTATCAGGCCCAAAACATGTGTGCAGAAGTATCAGGCCCAAAACATGTAGCAGGAGTATCAGGCCCAAAACACGTATGCAGGAGTATCAGGCCCAAAACACGTGTGCAGGAGTATCAGGCCCAAAACATGTATGCAGGAGTATGAGGCCCAAAACATGTAGCAGGAGTATCAGGCCCAAAACATGTAGCAGGAGTATCAGGCCCAAAACATGTAGCAGGAGTATCAGGCCCAAAACACGTATGCAGGAGTATCAGGCCCAAAACATGTATGCAGGAGTATCAGGCCCAAAAGATGTAGCAGGAGTATCAGGCCCAAAACACGTATGCAGGAGTATCAGGCCCAAAACATGTAGCAGGAGTATCAGGCCCAAAACATGTAGCAGGAGTATCAGGCCCAAAACACTTATGCAGGAGTATCAGGCCCAAAACATGTAGCAGGAGTATCAGGCCCAAAACACGTATGCAGGAGTATCAGGCCCAAAACATATATGCAGGAGTATCAGGCCCAAAACATGTAGCAGGAGTATCAGGCCCAAAACACGTATGCAGTAGTATCAGGCCCAAAACATGTATGCAGGAGTATCAGGCCCAAAACACGTATGCAGGAGTATCAGGCCCAAAACATGTATGCAGGAGTATCAGGCCCAAAACATGTAGCAGGAGTATCAGGCCCAAAACATGTAGCAGGAGTATCAGGCCCAAAACATGTAGCAGGAGTATCAGGCCCAAAACACTTATGCAGGAGTATGAGGCCCAAAACACTTATGCAGGAGTATGAGGCCCAAAACATGTATGCAGGAGTATCAGGCCCAAAACATGTAGCAGGAGTATCAGGCCCAAAACATGTAGCAGGAGTATCAGGCCCAAAACATGTAGCAGGAGTATCAGGCCCAAAACACGTATGCAGGAGTATCAGGCCCAAAACACTTATGCAGGAGTATGAGGCCCAAAACATGTAGCAGGAGTATCAGGCCCAAAACATGTAGCAGGAGTATCAGGCCCAAAACATGTAGCAGGAGTATGAGGCCCAAAACATGTAGCAGGAGTATCAGGCCCAAAACACGTATGCAGGAGTATCAGGCCCAAAACATGTAGCAGGAGTATCAGGCCCAAAACACGTATGCAGGAGTATCAGGCCCAAAACACTTATGCAGGAGTATGAGGCCCAAAACATGTAGCAGGAGTATCAGGCCCAAAACATGTAGCAGGAGTATCAGGCCCAAAACATGTAGCAGGAGTATCAGGCCCAAAACACGTATGCAGGAGTATCAGGCCCAAAACACTTATGCAGGAGTATCAGGCCCAAAACATGTAGCGGGAGTATCAGGCCCAAAACACGTATGCAGGAGTATCAGGCCCAAAACACTTATGCAGGAGTATCAGGCCCAAAACATGTAGCAGGAGTATGAGGCCCAAAACATGTAGCAGGAGTATCAGGCCCAAAACACGTATGCAGGAGTATCAGGCCCAAAACATGTAGCAGGAGTATCAGGCCCAAAACACGTATGCAGGAGTATCAGGCCCAAAACACTTATGCAGGAGTATCAGGCCCAAAACACTTATGCAGGAGTATCAGGCCCAAAACATGTAGCAGGAGTATCAGGCCCAAAACACGTATGCAGGAGTATCAGGCCCAAAACATGTATGCAGGAGTATTAGGCCCAAAACATGTAGCAGGAGTATCAGGCCCAAAACATGTAGCAGGAGTATCAGGCCCAAAACACGTATGCAGTAGTATCAGGCCCAAAACATGTATGCAGGAGTATCAGGCCCTAAACATGTATGCAGGAGTATCAGGCCCAAAACATGTATGCAGGAGTATGAGGCCCAAAACATGTAGCAGGAGTATCAGGCCCAAAACATGTAGCAGGAGTATCAGGCCCAAAACATGTAGCAGGAGTATCAGGCCCAAAACACGTATGCAGGAGTATCAGGCCCAAAACACTTATGCAGGAGTATGAGGCCCAAAACATGTAGCAGGAGTATCAGGCCCAAAACATGTAGCAGGAGTATCAGGCCCAAAACATGTAGCAGGAGTATCAGGCCCAAAACATGTAGCAGGAGTATCAGGCCCAAAACACGTATGCAGGAGTATCAGGCCCAAAACATATAGCAGGAGTATCAGGCCCAAAACACGTATGCAGGAGTATCAGGCCCAAAACACTTATGCAGGAGTATGAGGCCCAAAACATGTAGCAGGAGTATCAGGCCCAAAACATGTAGCAGGAGTATCAGGCCCAAAACATGTAGCAGGAGTATCAGGCCCAAAACACGTATGCAGGAGTATCAGGCCCAAAACACTTATGCAGGAGTATGAGGCCCAAAACATGTAGCAGGAGTATCAGGCCCAAAACATGTAGCAGGAGTATCAGGCCCAAAACATGTAGCAGGAGTATCAGGCCCAAAACACGTATGCAGGAGTATCAGGCCCAAAACACGTATGCAGGAGTATCAGGCCCAAAACACGTATGCAGGAGTATCAGGCCCAAAACACTTATGCAGGAGTATGAGGCCCAAAACATGTAGCAGGAGTATCAGGCCCAAAACACGTATGCAGGAGTATCAGGCCTAAAACACTTATGCAGGAGTATCAGGCCCAAAACATGTAGCAGGAGTATGAGGCCCAAAACATGTAGCAGGAGTATCAGGCCCAAAACACGTATGCAGGAGTATCAGGCCCAAAACATGTAGCAGGAGTATCAGGCCCAAAACACTTATGCAGGAGTATCAGGCCCAAAACATGTAGCAGGAGTATCAGGCCCAAAACACGTATGCAGGAGTATCAGGCCCAAAAGATGTAGCAGGAGTATCAGGCCCAAAACACGTATGCAGGAGTATCAGGCCCAAAACATGTACCAGGAGTATCAGGCCCAAAACACGTATGCAGGAGTATCAGGCCCAAAACACTTATGCAGGAGTATGAGGCCCAAAACATGTAGCAGGAGTATCAGGCCCAAAACACGTATGCAGGAGTATCAGGCCCAAAACATGTAGCAGGAGTATCAGGCCTAAAACACTTCTGCAGGAGTATCGGGCCCAAAACATGTATGCAGGAGTATGAGGCCCAAAACATGTAGCAGGAGTATCAGGCCCAAAACATGTAGCAGGAGTATGAGGCCCAAAACATGTAGCAGGAGTATCAGGCCCAAAACACGTATGCAGGAGTATCAGGCCCAAAACATGTAGCAGGAGTATCAGGCCCAAAACACGTATGCAGGAGTATCAGGCCCAAAACACTTATGCAGGAGTATGAGGCCCAAAACACGTATGCAGGAGTATCAGGCCCAAAACACTTATGCAGGAGTATCAGGCCCAAAACATGTAGCAGGAGTATGAGGCCCAAAACATGTAGCAGGAGTATCAGGCCCAAAACACGTATGCAGGAGTATCAGGCCCAAAACATGTAGCAGGAGTATCAGGCCCAAAACACTTATGCAGGAGTATGAGGCCCAAAACATGTAGCAGTAGTATCAGGCCCAAAACACGTATGCAGGAGTATCAGGCCCAAAACACTTATGCAGGAGTATGAGGCCCAAAACATGTAGCAGGAGTATCAGGCCCAAAACATGTAGCAGGAGTATCAGGCCCAAAACATGTAGCAGGAGTATCAGGCCCAAAACATGTAGCAGGAGTATGAGGCCCAAAACATGTAGCAGGAGTATCAGGCCCAAAACACGTATGCAGGAGTATCAGGCCCAAAACATGTAGCAGGAGTATCAGGCCCAAAACACGTATGCAGGAGTATCAGGCCCAAAACATGTAGCAGGAGTATCAGGCCCAAAACACTTATGCAGGAGTATCAGGCCCAAAACATGTAGCAGGAGTATCAGGCCCAAAACACGTATGCAGGAGTATCAGGCCCAAAAGATGTAGCAGGAGTATCAGGCCCAAAACACGTATGCAGGAGTATCAGGCCCAAAACATGTACCAGGAGTATCAGGCCCAAAACACGTATGCAGGAGTATCAGGCCCAAAACACTTATGCAGGAGTATGAGGCCCAAAACATGTAGCAGGAGTATCAGGCCCAAAACACGTATGCAGGAGTATCAGGCCCAAAACATGTAGCAGGAGTATCAGGCCTAAAACACTTCTGCAGGAGTATCGGGCCCAAAACATGTATGCAGGAGTATGAGGCCCAAAACATGTAGCAGGAGTATCAGGCCCAAAACATGTAGCAGGAGTATGAGGCCCAAAACATGTAGCAGGAGTATCAGGCCCAAAACACGTATGCAGGAGTATCAGGCCCAAAACATGTAGCAGGAGTATCAGGCCCAAAACACGTATGCAGGAGTATCAGGCCCAAAACACTTATGCAGGAGTATGAGGCCCAAAACACGTATGCAGGAGTATCAGGCCCAAAACACTTATGCAGGAGTATCAGGCCCAAAACATGTAGCAGGAGTATGAGGCCCAAAACATGTAGCAGGAGTATCAGGCCCAAAACACGTATGCAGGAGTATCAGGCCCAAAACATGTAGCAGGAGTATCAGGCCCAAAACACTTATGCAGGAGTATGAGGCCCAAAACATGTAGCAGGAGTATCAGGCCCAAAACACGTATGCAGGAGTATCAGGCCCAAAACACTTATGCAGGAGTATGAGGCCCAAAACATGTAGCAGGAGTATCAGGCCCAAAACATGTAGCAGGAGTATCAGGCCCAAAACATGTAGCAGGAGTATCAGGCCCAAAACATGTAGCAGGAGTATGAGGCCCAAAACATGTAGCAGGAGTATCAGGCCCAAAACACGTATGCAGGAGTATCAGGCCCAAAACATGTAGCAGGAGTATCAGGCCCAAAACACGTATGCAGGAGTATCAGGCCCAAAACACTTATGCAGGAGTATGAGGCCCAAAACATGTAGCAGGAGTATCAGGCCCAAAACACGTATGCAGGAGTATCAGGCCCAAAACATGTAGCAGGAGTATCAGGCCTAAAACACTTCTGCAGGAGTATCGGGCCCAAAACATGTATGCAGGAGTATGAGGCCCAAAACATGTAGCAGGAGTATCAGGCCCAAAACATGTAGCAGGAGTATCAGGCCCAAAACATGTAGCAGGAGTATCAGGCCCAAAACACGTATGCAGGAGTATCAGGCCCAAAACATGTAGCAGGAGTATCAGGCCCAAAACACGTATGCAGGAGTATCAGGCCCAAAACACTTATGCAGGAGTATGAGGCCCAAAACACGTATGCAGGAGTATCAGGCCCAAAACACTTATGCAGGAGTATCAGGCCCAAAACATGTAGCAGGAGTATGAGGCCCAAAACATGTAGCAGGAGTATCAGGCCCAAAACACGTATGCAGGAGTATCAGGCCCAAAACATGTAGCAGGAGTATCAGGCCCAAAACACTTATGCAAGAGTATGAGGCCCAAAACATGTAGCAGGAGTATCAGGCCCAAAACACGTATGCAGGAGTATCAGGCCCAAAAGATGTAGCAGGAGTATTAGGCCCAAAACATGTAGCAGGAGTATCAGGCCCAAAACACGTAGCAGGAGTATGAGGCCCAAAACATGTAGCAGGAGTATCAGGCCCAAAACACGTATGCAGGAGTATCAGGCCCAAAACATGTAGCAGGAGTATCAGGCCCAAAACACGTATGCAGGAGTATCAGGCCCAAAACACTTATGCAGGAGTATGAGGCCCAAAACATGTAGCAGGAGTATCAGGCCCAAAACACGTATGCAGGAGTATCAGGCCCAAAACACTTATGCAGGAGTATGAGGCCCAAAACATGTAGCAGGAGTATCAGGCCCAAAACACGTATGCAGGAGTATCAGGCCCAAAACACTTATGCAGGAGTATGAGGCCCAAAACATGTAGCAGGAGTATCAGGCCCAAAACACGTATGCAGGAGTATCAGGCCCAAAACATGTAGCAGGAGTATCAGGCCCAAAACACGTATGCAGGAGTATCAGGCCCAAAACACTTATGCAGGAGTATCAGGCCCAAAACATGTAGCAGGAGTATCAGGCCCAAAACACGTATGCAGGAGTATCAGGCCCAAAACATGTAGCAGGAGTATGAGGCCCAAAACATGTATGCAGGAGTATCAGGCCCAAAACACGTATGCAGGAGTATCAGGCCCAAAACATGTAGCAGGAGTATCAGGCCCAAAACACTTATGCAGGAGTATCAGGCCCAAAACATGTAGCAGGAGTATGAGGCCCAAAACATGTAGCAGGAGTATCAGGCCCAAAACATGTAGCAGGAGTATCAGGCCCAAAACACTTATGCAGGAGTATCAGGCCCAAAACACTTATGCAGGAGTATCAGGCCCAAAACATGTAGCAGGAGTATCAGGCCCAAAACACGTATGCAGGAGGATCAGGCCCAAAAGATGTAGCAGGAGTATCAGGCCCAAAACACGTATGCAGGAGTATCAGGCCCAAAACATGTAGCAGGAGTATCAGGCCCAAAACACTTATGCAGGAGTATGAGGCCCAAAACATGTAGCAGGAGTATCAGGCCCAAAACACGTATGCAGGAGGATCAGGCCCAAAAGATGTAGCAGGAGTATCAGGCCCAAAACACGTATGCAGGAGTATCAGGCCCAAAACATGTACCAGGAGTATCAGGCCCAAAACACGTATGCAGGAGTATCAGGCCCAAAACACTGATGCAGGAGTATGAGGCCCAAAACATGTAGCAGGAGTATCAGGCCCAAAACACGTATGCAGGAGTATCAGGCCCAAAACATGTGGCAGGAGTATCAGGCCCAAAACACGTATGCAGGAGTATCAGGCCCAAAACATGTATGCAGGAGTATCAGGCCCAAAACATGTAGCAGGAGTATCAGGCCCAAAACACGTATGCAGGAGTATCAGGCCCAAAACATGTAGCAGGAGTATCAGGCCCAAAACACGTATGCAGGAGTATCAGGCCCAAAACATGTATGCAGGAGTATGAGGCCCAAAACATGTAGCAGGAGTATCAGGCCCAAAACACGTATGCAGGAGTATCAGGCCCAAAACATGTAGCAGGAGTATCAGGCCCAAAACACGTATGCAGGAGTATCAGGCCCAAAACACGTAGCAGGAGTATCAGGCCCAAAACATGTAGCAGGAGTATCAGGCCTAAAACATGTATGCAGGAGTATCAGGCCCAAAACACTTATGCAGGAGTATCAGGCCCAAAACATGTAGCAGGAGTATCAGGCCCAAAACACGTATGCAGGAGTATCAGGCCCAAAACATGTATGCAGGAGTATGAGGCCCAAAACATGTAGCAGGAGTATCAGGCCCAAAACACGTATGCAGGAGTATCAGGCCCAAAACACTTATGCAGGAGTATCAGGCCCAAAACATGTATGCAGGAGTATCAGGCCCAAAACACGTATGCAGGAGTATCAGGCCCAAAACATGTATGCAGGAGTATCAGGCCCAAAACATGTAGCAGGAGTATCAGGCCCAAAACACGTATGCAGGAGTATCAGGCCCAAAACATGTAGCAGGAGTATCAGGCCCAAAACACGTATGCAGGAGTATCAGGCCCAAGACATGTATGCAGGAGTATGAGGCCCAAAACATGTAGCAGGAGTATCAGGCCCAAAATACGTATGCAGGAGTATCAGGCCCAAAACATGTAGCAGGAGTATCAGGCCCAAAACACGTATGCAGGAGTATCAGGCCCAAAACACTTATGCAGGAGTATGAGGCCCAAAACATGTAGCAGGAGTATCAGGCCTAAAACATGTATGCAGGAGTATCAGGCCCAAAACACTTATGCAGGAGTATCAGGCCCAAAACATGTAGCAGGAGTATCAGGCCCAAAACACGTATGCAGGAGTATCAGGCCCAAAACATGTATGCAGGAGTATGAGGCCCAAAACATGTAGCAGGAGTATCAGGCCCAAAACACGTATGCAGGAGTATCAGGCCCAAAACACTTATGCAGGAGTATCAGGCCCAAAACATGTAGCAGGAGTATCAGGCCCAAAACACGTATGCAGGAGTATCAGGCCCAAAACATGTAGCAGGAGTATGAGGCCCAAAACATGTAGCAGGAGTATCAGGCCCAAAACACGTAGCAGGAGTATCAGGCCCAAAACACTTATGCAGGAGTATGAGGCCCAAAACATGTAGCAGGAGTATCAGGCCCAAAACACGTATGCAGGAGTATCAGGCCCAAAACACGTAGCAGGAGTATCTGGCCCAAAACACTTATGCAGGAGTATGAGGCCCAAAACATGTAGCAGGAGTATCAGGCCCAAAACACGTATGCAGGAGTATCAGGCCCAAAACACTTATGCAGGAGTATCAGGCCCAAAACATGTAGCAGGAGTATCAGGCCCAAAACACTTATGCAGGAGTATGAGGCCCAAAACATGTATGCAGGAGTATCAGGCCCAAAACACTTATGCAGGAGTATGAGGCCCAAAACATGTATGCAGGAGTATCAGGCCTAAAACATGTAGCAGGAGTATCAGGCCCAAAACACGTATGCAGGAGTATCAGGCCCAAAACACTTATGCAGGAGTATCAGGCCCAAAACATGTAGCAGGAGTATCAGGCCCAAAACACGTATGCAGGAGTATCAGGCCCAAAACATGTAGCAGGAGTATGAGGCCCAAAACATGTAGCAGGAGTATCAGGCCCAAAACACGTAGCAGGAGTATCAGGCCCAAAACACTTATGCAGGAGTATCAGGCCCAAAACATGTAGCAGGAGTATCAGGCCCAAAACACTTATGCAGGAGTATGAGGCCCAAAACATGTAGCAGGAGTATCAGGCCCAAAACACGTATGCAGGAGTATCAGGCCCAAAACACTTATGCAGGAGTATCAGGCCCAAAACATGTAGCAGGAGTATCAGGCCCAAAACACTTATGCAGGAGTATGAGGCCCAAAACATGTATGCAGGAGTATCAGGCCCAAAACACTTATGCAGGAGTATGAGGCCCAAAACATGTATGCAGGAGTATCAGGCCTAAAACATGTAGCAGGGGTATCAGGCCCAAAACATGTATGCAGGAGTATCAGGCCCAAAACATGTCAGCAGTTGAGCCTTTAAAGAATAGATGTACAAACTATGATAGTTCTGTCTGTTCAGGTGTTTTACTGAGGAACACATCTTCCTCCAGAGGTGCAAGCAGGAAGTAAACTGATCTAGTCATGTGACCTTTCACAGTAGTCGCATGATACATTTTAATCAAGACAATCTATTTTTTTTATTTAAAAGTCGAATTTCTTGCCCAAAGCAAACAACAACACTGAGTTTTTCACAACACAGCATTTCCAAGAAATAAATAAAACAAACAAACACGTGGTCACAACTGTGAGCGGTGGGGTGAAACAGGTTAATGATACATCCATGTATCATGCATGATACATGCATGATACATGGATGATACATGAATGATACATGAATGATACATGGATGATACATGAATGATACATGGGTGATACATGCACGATACATGGATGATACATGGATGATACATGGATGATCCATGATGATACATGGATGATACATGGATGATCCATGATGATACATGCACGATACATGGATGATACATGATGATACATGGATGATACATGAATTATACCTGGATGATAAATGGATGATACATGAATGATACATGGGTGATACATGCATGATACATGGATGATACATGATGATACATGGATGATCCATGATGATACATGGATGATACATGGATGATCCATGATGATACATGAATGATACATGGATGATACATGATGATACATGGATGATACATGATGATCCATGATGATCCATGATGATACATGGATGATACATGATGATACATGATGATCTATGCATTATACATGGATGATACATGATGGTACATGATGATACATGATGATACATGGATGATCCATGCATGATACATGGATGATACATGATGATACATGATGATACATGGATGATCTATGCATGATACATGGATGATACATGATGGTACATAATGATACATGATGATACATGGATGATCCATGCATGATACATGGATGATACATGATGGTACATAATGATACATGATGATACATGATGATACATGGATGATCCATGCATGATACATGGATGATACATGATGGTACATGATGATACATGATGATACATGGATGATCCATGCATGATACATGGATGATACATGGATGATACATGATGGTACATGATGATACATGATGATACATGGATGATACATGATGATACATGGATGATACATGGATGATCCATGCATGATACATGAGGATACATGGATGATCTATGCATGATACATGGATGATACATGATGGTACATAATGATACATGATGATACATGGATGATCCATGATGGTACATGATGATACATGGATGATACATGATGGTACATGATGATACATGATGATACATGGATGATACATGATGATACATGGATGATACATGGATGATACATGGATGATCCATGCATGATACATGGATGATACATGATGATACATGATGATACATGGATGATCTATGCATGATACATGGATGATACATGATGGTACATAATGATACATGATGATACATGATGATACATGGATGATCCATGCATGATACATGGATGATACATGATGGTACATAATGATACATGATGGTACATAACGATACATGATGATACATGATGATACATGGATGATCCATGCATGATACATGGATGATACATGATGGTACATGATGATACATGCATGATACATGGATGATACATGATGGTACATGATGATACATGATGATACATGGATGATCCATGGATGATACATGGATGATACATGGATGATACATGATGGTACATGATGATACATGATGATACATGATGATACATGGATGATACATGATGATACATGGATGATACATGGATGATACATGATGATACATGATGATACATGGATGATACATGGATGATACATGGATGATACATGATGGTACATAATGATACATGATGATACATGATGATACATGGATGATACATGATGGTACATGGATGATACATGATGGTACATAATGATACATGATGGTACATAACGATACATGATGATACATGATGATACATGGATGATCCATGCATGATACATGGATGATACATGATGGTACATGATGATACATGATGATACATGGATGATCCATGCATGATACATGGAAGATACATGGATGATACATGATGGTACATGATGATACATGATGATACATGATGATACATGGATGATACATGATGATACATGGATGATACATGGATGATACATGATGATACATGATGATACATGGATGATACATGGATGATACATGATGATACATGGATGATCCATGCATGATACATGGATGATACATGGATGATAAGGAAGGAAGTAGACATGATGGCGGTGCGCTGGACGCAGCGGCTACTGTGGTTCTCTTTTCAGTGTCGTGTTTCTTTGTTATTTATACGTTAGTTTTAAGTGTATTTACAAGTGTAGGTCGTCCTGCGCTCTCCTAAAGCCGTCAGGACGTGTTAAACCTCAGAGGGATTACTCACTTCCCTCCACCATCATGGACAACTCCCCATCCATATGATCCACTCACCGGCCTCGCAGTGGAAACGCTGCCCCCTGGCGGCAACGTGAACAGAAGAGGGGGAAACGTGGCGGGCTACCTGCTAAGCTAAGTAGCGCTCCCTTCACAGTGTCCCTCCCCAGCATCTTCATGGCTAATGTCCGGTGGTTAGCTAACAACATGGAGGAGATAAGACTCAGGCTGTCCTCTCAGAAAAGGCTGCAGAACTGCTGTCTGCTGATGTTTACGGAGACTTGGCTTAACAGCAACATGGCGACTCGGCAGTCGAGCTAGCGGGCCGCACAGCCTTCCGTGCCGACAGGACAGCGGACTCCGGCAAGACCCGCGGAGGAGGTTTGAGTATTTATGTCAGTAACTCTTGGTGCAACAATAGAAAGATGGTTGAAAGGCATTGCTCTGCTGATCTGGAGCTGCTTATGATTCAGTGCAGGCCTTTCTACCTGCCCAGGGAGCTAATGGCCATTACCATCACTGCTGTACACATCCCCCCACATGCTAATGCTAAGGAAGCACTTAAGCAGCTACAATGTGCCATCAGCAGACAACAGACCAAACACCCGGACAACGCCTTTATCATAGGTGGTGACTTTAATCAGGCTAACCTCAGGGCTGTACTGCCCAAACTCCATCAGCATGTCTCCTGCCCCACTAGGGGACAAAACACCCTGGACCATCTCTATACAAACATCAAGGACTCATACAAAGCTACTCTCTGCCCTCATCTGGGGCATTCTGACCACCTCTGCCTGTTCCTGGTCCCAGCCTACAAACCCCAAATAAAATGGGTCAAGCCAGCAGTAAAGACAATCACTGTCTGGCCAGAAGGAGCAGTCTCTGAACTCCAGGACTGTTTTGACAACACAGACTGGAGTATTTTTGCACATTCAGCTACCCATGGCTCCCCTATAGACATTAATGAACACACATCTGCCATACTAGCCTACATTAACTTTTGTACTGAGAGTGTCACAACAAAAAAATCAGTCCGCACCTTTCCAAACCAGAAACCCTGGATGACCAGTGAGGTCCGGCAGCTTCTGAAAGTCCGGGATGCAGCGTTCAAGTCAGGTAACTGTGAGGCCTACAGCGCAGCCAGATCCAACCTCAAAAAGGGCATCAGAACAGCCAAACATAAATATTCCCTATGAATAGAGGACCACTTTCACAATAACTCTGATCCTCGGTGAATGTGGCAAGGCATTCAGTCTATCACAGACTACAAAAGCTCTAATCGCGGTCCCGCTGTCCATGATGCCTCCCTGCCAGACAAGCTAAATCATTTCTATGCCCGCTTCGACAAGGACAATACTGACCCGGCCACAAAAGGCCCCAGCCTCCCAGAAAACCAGGTGCTCACTCTATCAGTCGCAGAGGTCAAAGAATCACTGCACAGAGTGGACACTTGGAAGGCTACCGGACCAGACGGCATACCGGGTCGGGTCTCCCAGGAAAGTGCCGACTAGTTGGCTGAGGTCTTCACAACTATATTAACCTCTCACTGTCCCAATCCATAGTCCCAACATGTTTTAAGACCACCTCTATCATTCCTGTCCCCAAGAAACCAACATCCACATGTCTGAATGACTACCGACCCATAGCACTCACCCCCATTGCCATGAAGTGCTTTGAAAGACTGGTTCTGACTCACATCAAAAACATTATCACCCCCACATTCGACCCACATCAGTTTGCCTACCGTCCCAAAACGCGAAACATCTACTGTGGATGCCAGTACCACTGCCCTGCACGTTGCTCTGACCCACCTTGAACTTAACAACACATACATCCGGATGCTGTTTATAGATTACAGCTCTGCCTTCAACACCATCATCCCCGCCAAACTAACCACCAAACTCCTCTCCCTTGGCCTCAACCCCTCCCTCTGTAACTGGATCCTGGACTTCCTGACCAACAGACCTCAGTCTGTTAGGTCAGGTGACCACACATCCTCCACCCTGACCCTCAGCACAGGTGCCCCTCAAGGCTGTGTTCTGAGCCCCCTCCTTTTCTCCCTCTTTACCCACGACTGCCTGCCAACTCACCCTTGACACCACAGTCATTGGACGTATCACCAATAATGACAAGACGGCCTACAGAGATGAGATTCAGCACCTCACATCATGGTGTACTACCAACAATCTTGTCCTCAATGTGCAGAAGACAAAGGAGCTGATTGTGGACTTCAGGAGGTCTAGAAGCTGCAGCCACTCCCCCATACACATCAATGGGGTGGAAGTGGAGCGTGTTTCCAGCTTTAAATTCCTTGGAGTCCACATCAGCGAGGACCTTTCCTGGACATTAAACACCCAGGCCCTTGTGAAAAAGGCCCAACAATGCCTGCATTTCCTGAGGAGGCTGAGGAGCGCCCATCTGTCCCCCAAAATTCTCACCAACTTGTACCACTGCACCATAGAGAGCATCCTGACCATCTGCATCTCAGTGTGGTACGGCAACTGCACCTCAGTAGACCAGAAAGCTCTTCAGCAGGTCGTCAAGGTGGCCCAGCATATCACCGGTACCCAGCTCCCAGCCATACAAGACATTTATCACAAACGCTGCCTTCGAGGGGGTCTGAGCATCAGCAGAGATCCCACCCACCCCAACCATGGACTGTTCTCCCCCCTGTGCTCTGGGAGGCGCTACAGGAGCCTCAGAGCCCGCACTACCAGGCTCAAAAACAGCTTCTTTCCACAAGCTGTTGCCCACCTGAACCTGGATACCCACTGAATGTCTGTAGATATTTTATTTTGTACTCCAGCTCTCTTTTAACTTATCTTAGCTTTTGGTCTTCATGTGTGTATATCTTCTACTGTGTTTGGCCTTCATGTGTGTATATCTTCTACTGTGTTTGGTCTTCACGTGTGTATATCTTCTACTGTGTTTGGTCTTCATGTGTGTGTATATCTTCTACTGTGTTTGGTCTTCACGTGTGTATATCTTCTACTGTGTTTGGTCTTCATGTGTGTATATCTTCTACTGTGTTTGGCCTTCATGTGTGTATATCTTCTACTGTGTTTGGTCTTCACGTGTGTATATCTTCTACTGTGTTTGGTCTTCATGTGTGTATATCTTCTACTGTGTTTGGTCTTCATGTGTGTATATCTTCTACTGTGTTTGGTCTTCATGTGTGTATATCTTCTACTGTGTTTGGTCTTCATGGGTGTATATCTTCTACTGTGTTTGGTCTTCACGTGTGTATATCTTCTACTGTGTTTGGTCTTCATGTGTGTATATCTTCTACTGTGTTTGGTCTTCATGTGTGTATATCTTCTACTGTGTTTGGTCTTCATGTGTGTATATCTTCTACTGTGTTTGGTCTTCATGTGTGTGTATATTTTCTACTGTGTTTGGTCCTCATGTGTGTATATCTTCTACTGTGTTTGCTGTGTGTTTGTGTGTGTCTGTCTTGCACTGTTTGGTGAAGCCACAGCCCTCATTTCATTTTCAACATGTGCCTGCACATAGGTTTTAATGACGAAAAACTGAATTGAATTGATACACGGATGATACATGATGATACATGATGATACATGGATGATACATGATCATAGATGGATGATACACGGATGATACATGATGATACATGATGATACATGATGATACATGATCATACATGGATGATACATGGATGATACATGATGATACATGATCATACATGGATGATACATGATGATACATGATGATACATGAATGACACATGGATGATACATGATGATACATGTATGATACATGTATGACAAATGGATGATACATGTCGATACACAGATGATACATGGATGATACATGTATGATACATGATGATACATGTATGATACATGATGATACATGGATGATACATGATGATACATGGATGATACACATCTTAATGTTTGACCCATGAAGATAAATGAAGCCACAAGAAAAACACTGGACAGACAGCAAGTTGGTCTTGTTGTGGTTTTTACAAGTCCCAGGGCTCCTACCACTACTGGTATTGTTGTGGTTTTTACAAGTCCCGGGGCTCCTACCACTACTGGTACTGTTGTGGTTTTTACAAGTCCAAGGGCTCCTATCACTACTGGTATTGTTGTGGTTTTTACAAGTCCCAGGGCTCCTATTGTTGTGGTTTTTACAAGTCCCAGGGCTCCTATCACTACTGGTACTGTTGTGGTTTTTACAAGTCCCAGGGCTCCTATCACTACTGGTATTGTTGTGGTTTTTACAAGTCCCGGGGCTCCTATCACTACTGGTATTGTTGTGGTTTTCACAAGTCCCAGGCCTCCTATCACTACTGGTATTGTTGTGGTTTTTACAAGTCCCAGGGCTCCTATCACTGCTGGTACTGTTGTGGTTTTTACAAGTCCCAGGGCTCCTATCACTACTGGTACTGTTGTGGTTTTTACAAGTCCCAGGGCTCCTATCACTACTGGTATTGTTGTGGTTTTTACAAGTCCCAGGGCTCCTATTGTTGTGGTTTTTACAAGTCCCGGGGCTCCTATCACTACTGGTACTGTTGTGGTTTTTACAAGTCCCAGGGCTCCTATCACTACTGGTACTGTTGTGGTTTTTACAAGTCCCAGGCCTCCTATCACTACTGGTGTTGTTGTGGTTTTTACAAGTCCCAGGGCTCCTATCACTGCTGGTACTGTTGTGGTTTTTACAAGTCCCAGGGCTCCTATCACTACTGGTACTGTTGTGGTTTTTACAAGTCCCAGGGCTCCTATCACTACTGGTATTGTTGTGGCTTTTACAAGTCCCAGGGCTCCCATCACTACTGGTATTGTTGTGGTTTTCACAAGTCCCAGGGCTCCTATCACTACTGGTCTTGTTGTGGTTTTCGTTCTCCACATTTGTTCAGTTTGAATTTCAAGGTCTTTATATTTGGACAGTTTTTCAGTTACTTTTACTGAGGTGCTCCTTTCAGTCGGGATGGACATGTCGATAAGTAGACAGCTTTTTTCTTTCTTGTTCTTGATGATGATGTCTGGTCTGTTGGCCTTCATCTCACGGTCTGTCTGTACTGGCATCTCCCATAAGATTGGGATGTGGTGTTTTTCTGTTACTGTTTGGGGCTCGTGCTCGTACCGTTTTTCTTTTGTGTTGGTGTTGAATTCTTTGCAGATGTCCCAGTGCAGGTATGTGGTGGCCTTGTTGTGTCTTTGTAAATATTCAGTT
Organism: Lampris incognitus; assembly: GCF_029633865.1. Lineage (NCBI taxonomy): Eukaryota > Metazoa > Chordata > Actinopteri > Lampriformes > Lampridae > Lampris > Lampris incognitus. The sequence goes on along the minus strand of NC_079213.1, from coordinate 1,365,639 downwards.
CTGGCCAGCTCAGGGCACC